>NW_020825637.1:0-80424 GCF_003286085.1 Drosophila persimilis
ACGTCTCGCACTCCCCTCCTAGCTTCCGCCGGCGTACGGGGATCTTCACTTAATTTAGACTTACTCTGGGGGGCAGGCGGGGCCTGTCTGCCTGTTGCTACACTTCACTACACTTCTTTGTTTCGTACCGGGTATCACTCTTGCGTTTCGACCGGGTCTCAACGTGCGCGCGCAATCACTTATCCACGGAAAAGAGACCC
The DNA here is from genome assembly GCF_003286085.1 of Drosophila persimilis. Classification (NCBI taxonomy): domain Eukaryota; kingdom Metazoa; phylum Arthropoda; class Insecta; order Diptera; family Drosophilidae; genus Drosophila; species Drosophila persimilis. Next base: position 201 of record NW_020825637.1, read on the forward strand.
GCTTCGACGCCGCAGCCTCCTTTTATAGCCCCTTGCCAGGCCCCGGCTCGGCGTCGGTAGTTTTCCATCGCCGTCTTCTGGTTTCCACGGCCTTCGTAACGGGGCCTGGCCGGTGGCGTGATCCCATGCCCTTATTTGGTCATGCGCCAGATTACTGCCGGCCCGATCCCGCCGTTTCCTTTGCCTCTCGTGTGTCTCTCTCTCCGAGAGCAGGGCACTTCTCCTCTCGAGGCCCTTGGCCTCTTCGCCGCATCCGGATAACCGTGGGCATCTGGCTTGACCTTCGCCTTATCCGGCCAGCCGTCAGCTTTTATCCGACTGTGCTTTTGGTCGCACACGGCCTGTGGGAACCATGGTTCCTCACACCCCCCTCTTTCTTCCCGTAGCGGAATACTTCCGTTTTCCGCGATCTCGCGACGGGGTGGGCTTTCCCCATTCAAACGGCCCGAAGTTGCGCGCGCCCTTTATTGCACCTGGGATCACAGGCGTTCTGGCGCCCTCTGGCGTATTTGCTCGGGCGGCGCTGCCAGCCCTTGCACTTTTCTGGCTGGCGCCGAATTCCGTCTATCGATAAGGTGTAGGGGCGCTTCTGCGATCCACTCGATATTTCACCCCCAGTCAGTATTCCGTTTTCTTTCTTCTCCGTTTTCTCTTTATTCATGTTTTCCCGCGTGTGTTTGCCCTTTTTTTTCCCCTTTTTATATTGGGGTATATTAGATTTGTGGTGAAAGTGGATGTGTGTAACGTCCAGAAGGAATCGTTTCCGACCCCATAAAGTATATATATTCTTGATCAGCATCAATAGCCGAGTCGATTGAGCCCTGTCTGTCTGTCTGTCTGTCCGTCCGTCCGTCTGTCCGTCCCCTTCAGCGCCTAATGCTCAAAGACTATAAGAGCTAGAGCAACGATATTTTGGATCCAGACTTCTGTGATATGTCACTGCTCCAAAAATATTTCAAAACTTTGCCCCGCCCACTTCCGCCCCCACAAAGGGCGAAAATCTGTGGCATCCACAATTTCGACGATACGAGAAAACTAAAAACGCAGAATCGTAGAAGATGACTATATCTTCTAGAGTGCCAAATCTGAACCAGATCGTATAATTATTACAGCCAGAATCACGAAAACAATTTCACTCTTTCTCGCTCTGTCTCACTCTAACACACAGGTTTCATGGTCGGTTTTGCCAATTGCAAAATATGAGTTCAAGGATCTCAGAACCTATAAAAGCCAGAGCAACCAAATTTGGTATCCACACTCCTGTGATATCGGACCTTGACCGTTTCCTGTCCAAATTTCGCCACACCCCCTTCCGCCCCCGCAAAGGACGAAAATCTGAGGCAACCACAAATCTCAGAGACTATTAAGGCTAGAGTAACCAAATTTGGTGCACACACTCCTTTAAGATGTCACTATAAAACGTATATCTCAGAATTTCGCCCCACCCCCATCCGCCCCCACAAAGGACGAAAATCTGTTGCATCCACAATATTGCAAATTTGAGAAAACTAAAAACGCAGAATCAGATCAGATCATTTTTATAGCCAAAAGGAACAAATCAATTTGCAGTGGCTACGCAGCGCCCGACGTCACGCTCAGACTGATTTTCTGTCTCTCTCGCACGCACTCTTTGTCGTGTCGTTAAATATTAGCGCCATCTGCCGGAGGAGAGCCATACTGACTTAGTATCGGGTATAACCGTAGAGTTGCGGTGTCCGCAGCAACTCACAACGTTCCCCCTCGTTTTTTTTGTGTTTCTTCTGCCGCTCGACCGCCCTCGACCTCTCCGGCGCGGGCCACACCCGCGGCCCGCGTTCCCACGCCTCGACCTCCGCGTGTTCCGTCGCCGCCTCGTCCGTTGCCGGGTCTGCCGCTGTTTCGTCCATCGCCGGGTCCACCGCTGCTTCGTCCGTCGCCGGGTCAGCCGCTGCTTCGTCCGTCGCCGCCTTCGCTGCCTCCGCCGTCGCCATTCCTGCCGCTGCGGTCGCCGTTGCCGGGCCAGCCGCTGCTTCGTCCGTCGCCGCCTCCTCTGCCTCCGTCGTCGCGGGATCAGGTTTGGGGTTTCTCCTCCGCGGGTCCCTGTCGTTGCTACCGAGGGGGCTCTCTTCCCACACCCGGGCGCCGGTCTCTGGCTGGGTCTCGCACGGGGCGGGCCCCGAGTCCCACGTGATGTGCAGGGTCTGATGGTGCCAAACCATCCCCTGGCGCACGGCGGTCCGCACCTCCTGCGACACGTATGGCCCTATTACGGCCGCCTCCGGTCCCCTCCATTGTGGCTGCTGCTGCCACTGCCCCTTCTCCTGCTGCTGCTGCTGCTGCTGCTGCTGCTGGCGCTGCTGATGCTGGTGCTGCTGCTGCTGCTGCTGCTGCTGCGGCTGCTGCTGCTGATGCTGGTGCTGCTGCTGCTGCTCCTCCTCGGTTTGCGGTGGCCGCCTCTCGGGGCCCTCGTCGTCCTCGGCTGGTGGCGTAGGCTGCCACGATTCGCCTTCCTCCTCCTCGGCCTGCTGCAGTCGCCGCTGCCATTCGGCCTCGGGATTCGTGGCCCGCTCGCCCCTGGCCTGGGGCTGCGCCCCCTCGGTCCCCGCCCCGTCGGCCCGGGACTGCATCGGCGGCAGCACCACTCGGAATGGCGGGGGTGGCGGCGCCTCGTCGCTCTCGTGGCCGGGCTCCTCCTTACTGGTGGCCCTTCCCTCCTGTCGCCGCCGCGCCTCCAGCCGCTCGTCCCTCCGCCGCCGGATCGTTCGTGCCGCCTCCAGCACCCGGTGGATCCGGCGCTTCTCCTTCGACGTCGTCTCCTGGAACTTTCGTTTCAAGGCTTCGACCCGGTCGCGCAGGGTCAGCGGCCTTCTCACTCTGGCCTTCTCTTGGGCGGTTGGGGCGCGTGGACCGTCGATGCAAATAACATCGTCTTCGCTCTCCCCGGCCACCTCGTCCGAGGATACCGTCGGTGACACGGAGTCGTGGCCCGCCGGCGCCGGCGATACCAACGGCGAGGCCAACAGCTGGAGGAACTGGGAGCCATCGCACCAATCCTCCTCGTCTCCACGCGAGAGCACGGACGCCCGTCGCTGACGAGAAGCATCGGCGCGATAGCCCCCTTCTCCTACTATCGCCTGCTGCTCCTCCAAGAAAGCCCTCAAGTCCTCCATCTTCTTCTTCCCGTCCTCGTGGGTGAACCGTTTTGTCTCCATATTTTTTTTCCTTTTTTTTTTGCTGCGATTTCTCCTTGGTGATAATTACCTTCAAGTGCCCGCTGTTCCGTCTTCCACCCGCCTATATACCCGCGTTGCATTACCAGTCGTTCCCTCTAACGGTGCCGGTGCGTCGTGTTTCGGTCTCTCTTGCCTGGTTCTAACGGTTGTTACGTGTGTGCTCATGGCCTCGTCTCTCTACAGGCCGCGCTCTCTAACGGCATCTTTCCCCTGGTTGGGTGAGTACCGACGCGCTCTCCGCTCTCTATCCGACTTCGCCTTGTCTTTCTTTTTTTTTTGGATACTGTTGTGTTCTCGCCGCGTTTCTTTGTTGGCTGATGGATAATATTTTTCCATCTTTGATGGACCCACCCCCTTCCCGTTTGTGCTTACGTATATTTCTCCTTTTATTTTAATTGCTATTTAATTCCCTGCTACCGTCGACCTGTCTTCTTCATCCCGTGCTGATTGGACCCTCCTTGGCCTGGGTAAGTTCTCCCGACCCGGATGACTTATACTTAACCCTTTCTCCCTTTCCAGCTCGCCCTCTGCCCTCAATGCGGGTCGCTTGCCGCGATTCCGCTCGTGAACAACGGGTCCTCCGACCCTCCGCCCGGGCTGGAATCTTTGGCTCACATCCCAGGGCAACTCCTACGCGCCCCCAGCCGGACTCTTTTGACCGGCGTCTCCCTCACACAGTGGCTCGGACCCGAGGGTCATCCGACTCCTCGCCCGGTAGACCACGCATGAGCGGCACCCGTCGTTCCGGCCCGACGCTCGTAGTTGCCCTGTGAGACCGCGTTGAGGCGTGAGCCTGGCCCCTGGGTTTTCTTTTGTCACCCGCTGCCTGAGATTACCCTCCCCGACCCCGGATTCGCCACCCAGCTTTGGGGATGCGTTTCCTGTTCAGGTTTGCTGAGCTTTTCCTCTTCTCGCTTTATTTTTCTTTATTCCTACTAACTCTCACCCTTTTTTTTCCAGATCTTTCCAACCACGGCTTTCCTGCTCTTCCTTTTTTTATTTTTTATTTAGATCTAAGTGCACCAGTCCGTCACCCTGCGTGCTGACGAGTCTCGTGCGTGTCCTGCGCGGCACCCTCCCCCCGTGTCCTGCGTGGCACTCTACCGTTCCTGGTCCTGCGTGACCCTTTTAGGGCGACCCATTCTATCCATTCCCCCTCACCCCTGCGTTTCTCCCTCATCGGGCTGCGGAATGTGCCGGTACAAGTTCCCCCCCTTCTCCACATAGTCGGGGTACTTTGGGGCTTCTTTCCTGATCTTCTCGGCCATGCCCTCTAACCACTTGCAGGGCGGCTCGCCTACTGGCGGTGTTCCCTCCTCATTTCTTATTCGACGGCCTCGCTCCTCCACCGGTTGTCGGGAGAGTGCGTCGGCTACCACGTTGAGCTGTCCTTTCCTGTATGCGATTTCAAAGTCGTACTGCTGTAACTCTAATGCCCATCTCGCCACTCTTCCCGACGGACTTTCTATACTATTCAACCATTTCAGAGCCATGTGGTCCGTGACCACCTTGAAGCGATACCCTTCCAAGTATGGCCTCAACCGGCGTATGGCCCACACAATGGCCAGACATTCTTTCTCCGTCGCCGAATAGTTCCTTTCGGGTCCGTTTAGCGTCCTGCTAGCATATGATATTACCCGCTCTCCCCTTTCCGTCTCCTGCGTGAGAATCGCGCCCAGTCCGTAATCACTGGCGTCTGTCTGCAGGATGAATTTCTTCGAGAAGTCAGGGCACGCCACCACGGGGTCCGCCACTAGTCTTCTCTTCACCTCCTCGAACGCTTCCTGCCGTTCCCGGGTCCAGACCCATTCCGTCTTCTTCTTGAGGAGCCCGGTGAGAGGCTGCACTAGGGTGGCGAAGTCGGGCACGAACCTCCGGTACCATGAGGCCACTCCCAAGTACTGTCTTAGCTCCTTGACATTTGTTGGCGGTTTCAGTTCGGCGATGGCTGCGACTTTCTCGGGGTCCGTACATATCCCCTCGCCGGTCACCTTGTGGCCCAGATACCGCAGCTCTTTCCTGAAGAACTCGCACTTGTCCGCATTCAGCCGCAAGTTGGCCAAGCGCAGCCGTCGGAACACCTCTTTCAGGTTTCTTCGGTGTTCTTCTTCTGTTTGGCCGACGCGGAGTGTAACCCAAACGGCATCACCTTCCATTGGTATAGCCCCTTGCCGGGCACCGTGAACGCCGTGATCGACCGGCTGCTCTCGGCCAGGGGGATCTGCCAATATCCATCCTTCAGATCCAGGCTGCTTATGAACTTCGCTTCCCGCAGTTGATCGAGTATGTAATCGATCCTGGGCATTGGGTATGCGTCCTTTACTGATCTCGCTTTTACTTGACGAAAGTCCACGCACAATCTCCACTTGCCATTTTTCTTCTTCACCATCACTATATGCATCCCTTTTCTAACAGTTCGTCCACTTTCTGGTTAATCTCGGCCTGCATTTTGGGGTTCTTTGGGTAATATCTTTGCTTAATCGGTTGCGGGTCACTCATGGTGATTGTGTGCACCGCCACATTAGACACCCCCTCGATTTTGGAAAACGCCTCCAACTCTCGGGCCAAGAAGTCCTCCACTGGCTCTTCCCTCGCCCCCTCATTCCGCCTCCTGCTCTCCGCCCCCTCTCGGGCGGCCGTTCTTAGGGTCGTGTCCGTTTTGTTGTCGTACTCCGGACCTGTGTCTCTAGCTTCGGCCTTCGCCACGGACAGTCTTTCCTCCTGGCCTCCTCGTTCCCGATCTTGGGCAGGGATCACCACCCTGTGTCCTGCACAGGTCTCCACTGCCCCGACCGCGCGGAGGAAATCCCATCCCAACACTAACTCATCGATCACACCCGGTAATACGAGTAGCACCATTGGGATCTCCTTGTTCCCAAAGCCTACCTTCGTTTCGATCTGGTGTGTGATCTCCTGGCTATGGCCATCTGCCAACCTCACCCTTTTCCTTGCCGCCGCCTCCCGGCCTTCACCCTTCAGTCGGTCCGCCAGCTCGCGGCTCACGAAACTGCTGGTGGCTCCTGTATCCATCGTGGCTTGCAGCTCCATGCCCGCGACCTCCACTACTGCGGATAACTGCTCCTCCTCGCTGATCAGCCTGCCGACTAGGCTTGAGGGACCGTTTCTTGCGACCCTGGCACGGCCCTCCGCGGCGTGTGTCGCGGGGCGTTTCCCGTCTTCCTGCAGCACTGCCATGCCGAGATGCCCACTTTTCCGCATCTCGAGCAGTAGGTGAGCGGTCGGCCGTTGCACTCCCGGCTCCAATGATCCGCGCTCCCACACCTTCGGCACGCCTGGGCCGGATTCTTGACATATCCATTCTCGATATTGCCGTTGGTCGGTGTCGGCAAGAGGCCATGCGCTCCCCTGCGTGCCCACCTGCGTCCCCACCCTGCGTGCTGACGAGTCTCGTGCGTGTCCTGCGCGGCACCCTCCCCCCGTGTCCTGCGTGGCACTCTACCGTTCCTGGTCCTGCGTGACCCTTTTAGGGCGACCCATTCTATCCATTCCCCCTCACCCCTGCGTTTCTCCCTCATCGGGCTGGGGTTTCAGGTCTCGTATGTGGGCCGTTCTCTTCTTCCTGTCGACCTCCTTTCTTAAGTTGCAGATAACGGGGGATATAAAGTCCTCTATCTGTTATGGCCCATCGTACCTTGGTGCCAGCTTCGCGGCGAATCCCTCCGCCGCATTGGACAGGTGGTGCTGTTTGGCCCATACGATTTCTCCCACTTTGGGTCTCCACGGTCTTCTTCTCAGGTTGTAGTGCCTGGCCTGATCCTGGGCTGCCCTTTCCAAGTTTCGTCGTACCAACTGAAACAGCTCTTTTAACTTCTTCGCATTTTCATCCGGCGTCTCTGTGCCCTGTCCCGTGCCTACCGTCTCCTCGTCATATAGGGCCTTTGGCAGCCGGGGTTCCCTTCTTTGCACCACGAACGCCAGTGAATATCCAGTTGCATCCGACACTCCCGAATTCATGGCCAGCATTAGCTCCGGCCATTTTTCGTCCCAACACCTTTGATCACCCTCGGTGAACTGAGCGATCATGGTCTTTATCGTTCTGTTTGTTCGCTCTGTCGGATTCTCTTGCGGCGTGTATGGCGCCGTAAACTGGTGGCGGACTCCTAGCTGCTCCAGAAATCTTTTAAATGCCCTGCCTGCAAACTGCACCCCATTGTCCGTAATGAAGACTTTGGGCGCCCAAAACCGGGCTATTATGCGCTCTCGACAGGCCTTTATTAGTGCCTCGGCTGTGGCCTTCCTCAGCGGCACCAACTCGGTCCATTTTGAGAATCGATCCACTAGCACCAGCAGCATCGAGTTCCCATGCTTCGATCTCGGCAGAGGACCCACAAAGTCCGCGCATACCGTTGCCCATGGCTCTTCCGGTACCTGTGTCAACATTTCCCCTGCCGCTTGTAGCTGACTTGGCTTAAAACGCAGACATAGTTCGAACTTCCGCACGTAGGCCCTCATGTCTCTGTACATCCCCGGCCAGTAATATCTTGCCGCCACCCGTGCCGCTGTTCTCCTTCCGCCGGCGTGGCCTGCTTCCGGGTTATCGTGGCTCTCCTTTAAAACCCTTTCTCGGGCATATTTCGGCACACATAACTTCCACGAGGCGACTTCTTCGCTCCCGGCCCGGTGCGGAATGTGCCGGTACAAGTTCCCCCCCTTCTCCACATAGTCGGGGTACTTTGGGGCTTCTTTCCTGATCTTCTCGGCCATGCCCTCTAACCACTTGCAGGGCGGCTCGCCTACTGGCGGTGTTCCCTCCTCATTTCTTATTCGACGGCCTCGCTCCTCCACCGGTTGTCGGGAGAGTGCGTCGGCTACCACGTTGAGCTGTCCTTTCCTGTATGCGATTTCAAAGTCGTACTGCTGTAACTCTAATGCCCATCTCGCCACTCTTCCCGACGGACTTTCTATACTATTCAACCATTTCAGAGCCATGTGGTCCGTGACCACCTTGAAGCGATACCCTTCCAAGTATGGCCTCAACCGGCGTATGGCCCACACAATGGCCAGACATTCTTTCTCCGTCGCCGAATAGTTCCTTTCGGGTCCGTTTAGCGTCCTGCTAGCATATGATATTACCCGCTCTCCCCTTTCCGTCTCCTGCGTGAGAATCGCGCCCAGTCCGTAATCACTGGCGTCTGTCTGCAGGATGAATTTCTTCGAGAAGTCAGGGCACGCCACCACGGGGTCTTCTCTTCACCTCCTCGAACGCTTCCTGCCGTTCCCGGGTCCAGACCCATTCCGTCTTCTTCTTGAGGAGCCCGGTGAGAGGCTGCACTAGGGTGGCGAAGTCGGGCACGAACCTCCGGTACCATGAGGCCACTCCCAAGTACTGTCTTAGCTCCTTGACATTTGTTGGCGGTTTCAGTTCGGCGATGGCTGCGACTTTCTCGGGGTCCGTACATATCCCCTCGCCGGTCACCTTGTGGCCCAGATACCGCAGCTCTTTCCTGAAGAACTCGCACTTGTCCGCATTCAGCCGCAAGTTGGCCAAGCGCAGCCGTCGGAACACCTCTTTCAGGTTTCTTCGGTGTTCTTCTTCTGTTCGCCCGATGACCACTATGTCACCCTGGTACGCGAATGCGTGCGGCATCATCTCTGGCCCTATCACTTGGTCTAATGCCCGTTGAAAGGTGGCCGACGCGGAGTGTAACCCAAACGGCATCACCTTCCATTGGTATAGCGCCTTGCCGGGCACCGTGAACGCCGTGATCGGCCGGCTGCTCTCGGCCAGGGGGATCTGCCAATATCCATCCTTCAGATCCAGGCTGCTTATGAACTTCGCTTCCCGCAGCTGATCGAGTATGTAATCGATCCTGGGCATTGGGTATGCGTCCTTTACTGATCTCGCTTTTACTTGACGAAAGTCCACGCACAATCTCCACTTGCCATTTTTCTTCTTCACCATCACTATATGCATCCCTTTTCTAACAGTTCGTCCACTTTCTGGTTAATCTCGGCCTGCATTTTGGGGTTCTTTGGGTAATATCTTTGCTTAATCGGTTGCGGGTCACTCATGGTGATTGTGTGCACCGCCACATTAGACACCCCCTCGATCTTGGAAAACGCCTCCAACTCTCGGGCCAAGACGTCCTCCACTGGCTCTTCCCTCGCCCCCTCATTCCGCCTCCTGCTCTCCGCCCCCTCTCGGGCGGCCGTTCTTAGGGTCGTGTCCGTTTTGTTGTCGTACTCCGGACCTGTGTCTCTAGCTTCGGCCTTCGCCACGGACAGTCTTTCCTCCTGGCCTCCTCGTTCCCGATCTTGGGCAGGGATCACCACCCTGTGTCCTGCACAGGTCCCCACTGCCCCGACCGCGCGGAGGAAATCCCATCCCAACACTAACTCATCGATCACACCCGGTAATACGAGTAGCACCATTGGGATCTCCTTGTTCCCAAAGCCTACCTTCGTTTCGATCTGGTGTGTGATCTCCTGGCTATGGCCATCTGCCAACCTCACCCTTTTCCTTGCCGCCGCCTCCCGGCCTTCACCCTTCAGTCGGTCCGCCAGCTCGCGGCTCACGAAACTGCTGGTGGCTCCTGTATCCACCGTGGCTTGCAGCTCCATGCCCGCGACCTCCACTACTGCGGATAACTGCTCCTCCTCGCTGATCAGCCTGCCGACTAGGCTTGAGGGACCGTTTCTTGCGACCCTGGCACGGCCCTCCGCGGCGTGTGTCGCGGGGCGTTTCCCGTCTTCCTGCAGCACTGCCATGCCGAGATGCCCACTTTTCCGCATCTCCAGCAGTAGGTGAGCGGTCGGCCGTTGCACTCCCGGCTCCAATGATCCGCGCTCCCACACCTTCGGCACGCCTGGGCCGGATTCTTGACATATCCATTCTCGATATTGCCGTTGGTCGGTGTCGGCAAGAGGCCATGCGCTCCCCTTTCCTCCCGTGCTGCCTCCTCCAGCGGGCCGTCTTTGCATCGCCGACATGCCGTCGTCTCGGCCGGCTTGTGGAAGGGATTCGCTGCCCGGGCTTTCACGGTTGGATTCTCCCGTTGGAACTCTAGGCGGTCCCTTTCCAGCGCCTCGAACTCGTCTGCCAGTTCCATCATGGTGTCGAGATCCTTGCACCGGTGTGGTCTCATATACGCTCTCAAGTCGGGCATGCTATTCTCCCGAATCAACTCCGTTTGCTCCTCTTGGGGACATTTCAGGGGTCGCATAAGTGTCTGCATCTCTACCATGTATTCTTTGAACGGCTCGCCCCACTTCTGTTTCCGCATCCTCACTTCCTGCAGCAACTTCTCAAAATATCCCCGAGGCAGAAAGTAAGCCTGGAAGCTGGAAGAGAACTCTTTCCACGTTCTCCACTGCCGATTGTTCGCCACGAACCACATCAGCGCCCGTCCTTTTAGCAGCTCCGGCATCGCCCTAGGGATCAGATCCGGATCCAGACCGTACGTCTCGGCGGACCACTCGACCTGCTCCAAGAACTCGAGAGGCTTCGTCGTACCGTCGAACCGGAACGACCACTCTCTCACCTGTTTCGCCACTCTAGCGTAGTCCAGGTGTGCTGGCCGTGTGGTGGCTGGTTCGGTTCTCTCCCTTTCGGTTTCTCGGCTTCGATCCCTTCCTGGGTGACGGGACCTGCTAGGCGTCCCTGTGTGTGAGCGTTCCGGTATTGGCACTGAAAGACTCGCGATCAATTCTCTTTGTATATCGACTGGGGACCTCCACAGCGCCGCCTCGGCTGCGCCTGGTGGGGGCGCCAGGTGCTCGTACGCGGCTTGTTTGTCGTCCGCCCGGGGTGTCGGCGAGGACCTGTCCGCCCGACACTCCCATACCTCTATCAGATCGGCCCACTCTGCCTCATCCTCGTGTTCCCTCATCCATTCCTTAAATGTTCTTCTCATTTCGTCCACGGTGCCCTCCAGCCGCGGACGAAGGCGTGGCCGCATTGGACAAGCTCCTCCTTTCTCAACCGATGGATCCATTGTCCCTTCCCCATTCTCGTGTCTATACTCTCCCTCCCTTTGTCCTACTATTTGTCGTTGTAGGCACCACGTTGGGCGCCTGCTTTTTTGGGCTCGCTTGAGTTTGCTGGGCTCGCTCAGCGGTCGGCAGATTCGCTGCAACGTATTTTTATTGTTGCCCCTAACGACAAATGATAAGACTTTCCTTTTCTTTACTTGAATTTCGCTTTATTCGTAATTCTATTAGGACTTAGGGCTAGGTGCTACAATTTCTCTTAACTACCGATCTCCACCACGCGTGGGCTCTCGTCGGGTGTGGCAGCGTCGAGGCTACTGATTGGGGCAAGTTGACCTCCGCTATTGCTTTGGTCCGCCACTCAAATCCGCACTCAACGTCTCGCACTCCCCTCCTAGCTTCCGCCGGCGTACGGGGATCTTCACTTAATTTAGACTTACTCGGGGGGCAGGCGGGGCCTGTCTGCCTGTTGCTACACTTCACTACACCTCTTTGTTTCGTACCGGGTATCACTCTTGCGTTTCGACCGAGTCTCAACGTGCGCGCGCAATCACTTATCCACGGAAAAGAGACCCGCTTCGACGCCGCAGCCTCCTTTTATAGCCCCTTGCCAGGACCCGGCTCGGCGTCGGTAGTTTTCCATCGCCGTCTTCTGGTTTCCACGGCCTTCGTAACGGGGCCTGGCCGGTGGCGTGATCCCATGCCCTTATTTGGTCATGCGCCAGATTACTGCCGGCTCGATCCCGCCGTTTCCTTTGCCTCTCGTGTGTCTCTCTCTCCGAGAGCAGGGCACTTCTCCTCTCGAGGCCCTTGGCCTCTTCGCCGCATCCGGATAACCGTGGGCATCTGGCTTGACCTTCGCCTTATACGGCCAGCCGTCAGCTTTTATCCGACTGTGCTTTTGGTCGCACTCGGCCTGTGGGAACCATGGTTCCTCACAATATTCTTGATCAGCATCAATAGCCGAGTCGATTGAGCCCTGTCTGTCTGTCCGTCTGTCCGTCCGTCTGTCCGTCCCCTTCAGCGCCTAGTGCTCAAAGACTCTAAGAGCTAGAGCAACGATGTTTTGGATCCAGACTTCTGTGATAGGTCACTGCTACAAAAATATTTCAAAACTTCGCCCCTCCCACTTCCGCCCGCGCAAAGGACGAAAATCTGTGGCATCCACATTTTTAAAGATACGATAAAACCAAAAACGCAGAATCATAGAGAATGACCATATCTATCCAGTTGCTGAATTTGGATCAGATCGGATAATTTTTATAGCCGAAAAGAAAAAAAAACAATTTTCAGTGGCTACCCAGCGCCCGACGTCACGCTCAGACTGATTTTCTGTCTCTCTCGCACGCACTCTTTGTCGTGTCGTTTAATATTAGCGCCGTCTGCCGGAGGAGAGCCATACTGACTTAGTATCGGGTATAACTGTAGAGTTGCGGTGTCCGCAGCAACTCATAACGTTCCCCCTCGTTGCTGCTGCTGTTGTTGTTGATATTGTTGTTGCTGCGGCTGTGGGCGTTCGGTCTCCGTCTCCATCTGTTGCTGTTGCTGTTCCCTCTGCTGCTCATTTGCTTTTGAATAGCGGCGTTGTTATTGGCAGAAATGTAATTTCTTCGTCATCTGTATCCGTATCGATCGCCGTGCATCTCCGTTTGAGAGGCGATCGATAGGATGAGTCCGTTATTTGCTCCTTTGTTAAGGGGGTCAAGTGTCGTCAATTTTTATTGTTTATATTTGTCATTTCTTTGCTGCTGCTGCTGTTGCTGGTCATTTATTTGTTGCATCTCTCTTTTTGTCTTGTGTGAATGTATGTGTACGTTTTGGTTTTTGTTTCGATGCGTTTGGCGGCAAACGTTTGTTGGGCTTTAGAATAGCGGCTGGCGAGAGAGCGCAGGCGTCACTCAGTCCTGGATTTGATTACAATGCCTGGTCGCTGGCTGTTTGGCGCGAACTCAAAGGGGCTTGGCACTTGTTGTTGTGCGAATTGATGTGCTCGTTAGTAAGAGCGAGAGTGCCGCTATTTCGGCCTGCCTTTGCGGTTTTTGGCGGCGTCCCTGCCTGACTGTGTGTTAGTGTGTGGGTGATGACGTCATTTCTGGCTAGGATTGGCGGCTCAATTTGATCGCGGAGGCCCCTGTCCCTGAAGCGTCGGTCGAATTCGACCACCGTCCTCTCGAGTGAGCTCACTGGGGAGTCCATCTCCGCCAGCTTCGCATCCCTCTCGGAGTCGAGCATCGACTCGTAGTGGGACCGAACATGGGGCTTGGTGGACACATCAGGGTCAGAGGAATGGGACACGCACTCACCGCCCACGGCAGATGTCTGTGTAGCCGGATTGTCCATGGGGAGCGTCGTCAGATTTGGAGCAACTTCATACTGGACTGGTCCAGTGGCGTCAAATGAGATGGTTTTCCTCATCTTTATGGTCTGCAGCTTGGTTCTGCTGCGTGGTCGAGATTGGGAAAAATGGCTTCCACTTTCACTGGCGTCGCCATTATATTGTTTGTTATATTGTTTTGTATTGGCACAATTGTTAATTAATTAATGTTCTTAGTCCCGATCAACATATATTTATCCACGCACTATGCCCGACAAAACACAAAACAAAACGAGGGGGAACGTTGTGAGTTGCTGCGGACACCGCAACTCTAGAGTTATACCCGATACTAAGTCAATATGGCTCTCCTCCGGCAGACGCCGCTAATATTTAACGACACGACAAAGAGTGCGTGCGAGAGAGACAGAAAATCAGTCTGAGCGTGACGTCGGGCGCTGCGTAGCCACTGCAAATTGATTTGTTCCTTTTGGCTATAAAAATGATCTGATCTGATCCAGATTCAGCAATCTAATAGATATGGTCAATATGCAATATTGTGGATGCAACAGATTCTCGTCCTTTGTGGGGGCGGAAGGGGGTGGGGCGAAATTCTGAGATATACGTTTTATAGTGACATCTTAAAGGAGTGTGTGTACCAAATTTGGTTACTCTAGCCTTAATAGTCTCTGAGATTTGTGGTTGCCTCAGATTTTCGTCCTTTGCGGGGGCGGAAGGGGGTGTGGCGAAATTTGGACATGAAACGGTCAAGGTTCGATATCACAGGAGTATGGATACCAAATTTGGTTGCTCTGACTTTTATAGGTTCTGAGATCCTTGAACTCATATTTTGCAATTGGCAAAACCGACCATGAAACCTGTGTGTTACAGTGAGACAGAGCGAGAAAGAGTAAATTTTTATACCCGATACTCAAAATGAGTATTGGGGTATATTAGATTTGTGGTGAACGTGGATGAGTGTAACGTCCAGAAGGAATCGTTTCCGACCCCATAAAGTATATATATTCTTGATCAGCATCAATAGCCGAGTCGATTGAGCCATGTCTGTCTGTCCGTCCGTCCGTCTGTCCGTCTGTCCGTCTGTCCGTCTGTCCGTCCCCTTCAGCGCCTAATGCTCAAAGACTATAAGAGCTAGAGCAACGATGTTTTGGATCCAGACTTCTGTGATATGTCACTGCTCCAAAAATATTTCAAAACTTTGCCCCGCCCACTTCCGCCCCCACAAAGGGCGAAAATCTGTGGCATCCACAATTTCGACGATACGAGAAAACTAAAAACGCAGAATCGTAGAAGATGACTATATCTTCTAGAGTGCAAAATCTGAACCAGATCGTATAATTATTACACCCAGAATCACGAAAACAATATCACTCTTTCTCGCTCTGTCTCACTCTAACACACGGGTTTCATGGTCGGTTTTGCCAATTGCAAAATATGAGTTCAAGGATCTCAGAACCTATAAAAGCCAGAGCAACCAAATTTGGTATCCACACTCCTGTGATATCGGACCTTGACCGTTTCCTGTCCAAATTTCGCCACACCCCCTTCCGCCCCCGCAAAGGACGAAAATCTGAGGCAACCACAAATCTCAGAGACTATTAAGGCTAGAGTAACCAAATTTGGTACACACACTCCTTTAAGATGTCACTATAAAACGTATATCTCAGAATTTCGCCCCACCCCCATCCGCCCCCACAAAGGACGAAAATCTGTTGCATCCACAATATTGCAGATTTGAGAAAACTAAAAACGCAGAATCATAGATAATGACCATATCTATCAGATTGCTGAATCTGGATCAGATCAGATCATTTTTATAGCCAAAAGGAACAAATCAATTTGCAGTGGCTACGCAGCGCCCGCCGTCACGCTCAGACTGATTTTCTGTCTCTCTCGCACGCACTCTTTGTCGTGCCGTTTAATATTAGCGGCGTCTGCCGGAGGAGAGCCATACTGACTTAGTATCGGGTATAACCGTAGAGTTGCGGTGTCCGCAGCAACTCACAATGTTCCCCCTCGTTTTTTTCCAAATTAATTGCTGCGAGAGCGCACCCGTCTTTCGCTTCGACGATGCGAACACTCGCCCGCCAGCTATGCTAGTCTGGCGATCAACTTATTAAGCACTTTCCATTACCTGTATGTCGGCAATATTTGTGAAAGCTTGATTGACAAGAATAAGGTTTTTTTTTTAATTTTTGCGGGCAATTGACATTAACATGGTTCTAACAGACGTTTGACATGGAACATAAATTAACATCTGGCAGCCCTAATTTGTCATTCACAAGAATTGACGTACATTAATAGAAACAGGTGGTCACAAAGAGATAAGTATTGGACAAATTGCAACATTAATAACATTTATAGACTATTTTCATTTTATTTATTTTCGATTTCAGGTACTGGAGGAACATCGTCGTCGTCTGGAGCAGAGTGGATGGCACAGGGCGCATCCGTCTCAGCGCTGGATGTGCACATGTGTTTGATGCAGCAGAACACGCATCTGCGGCATCGGAATTGGCGGAGACTTGAATTTGGAGTTGGCGTGCACGGTGATGGTAAATAGCGAGCGACTCTTCTCCTGCTGCCCACGTTGCTTCTGCCTGGAGATCTGGAGATTGGCACCGAGATGCGTCGACCAACAGAATTGGCTGAGGACGAACGTAATTTGGCTGCATCCGAGTGGCTGCTGGTCCGGACACCCAGGATGCACTGTCGATGGAGATGGCGCGCTGGCCAGTGTCGTCTGTAGTGGCTGGCCTCGTTGGATTGCTGCCGTTTTGTGATGATGGCGTGACGTCACGGCCATCAGTTGGCGGCAGCATAATCGGAGCCTCCAGATTGGGCACAACTTGCAACTTGCGGTTAGTGGCGAGCCAGCTTCTGGAGAGGTTTGATCTGTATGTGTAGTGGCAGGTAAGGGTGATTAGTGAGAGTATTGGCTATTTTGTCTTGATGCGTGAATTGATGATTTTTCTTCTTTTTTCAGTGGCAGCCTGTGGACCTGTATGTTGTTGGCGACGGCGATATGGACTCCAAATTTCGCCCATTTGGCAGGAAAAGGGTGGCGAAATTGACGTGGCAGATGCTGGAGGGGCAGCTGGCGGAGATGGACTCCCCAGTGAGCTCACTCGAGAGGACGGTGGTCGAATTCGACCGACGCTTCAGGGACAGGGGCCTCCGCGATCAAATTGAGCCGCCAATCCTAGCCAGAAATGACGCCGTCACCCACACACTAACACACAGTAACAGGGACGCCGCCAAAAACCGCAAAGGCAGGCCGAAATAGCGGCTCTCTCGCTCTTACTGAAGAGCACATCAATTCGCACAACAACAAGCGCCAAGCCCCTTTGAGTTCGCGCCAAACAGCCAGCGACCAGGCATTGCAATCAAATCCAGGACTGAGTGACGCCTGCGCTCTCTCGCCAGCCGCTATTCTAAAGCCCAACAAACGTTTGCCGCCAAACGCATCGAAACAAAAACCAAAACGTACACATACATTCACACAAGCCAAAAAGAGAGATGCTCTCCCTCTCTCCCCGACTAACCAGAAGCAGAACGCAAAACGTAACACAAACAAAAACAATAACAATAACAAAGCCAGCTGCCAGACCTACACCAACACCAATACATTGTCCGATGCCGAACCTCAAACCGGCATGCAAAAACAACAAATAAATGACCAGCAGCAACAGCAAATAATTGACAATCAAAATAAACAACAATTGACGACAGAAGCCAATACTGGACGGAGCAGAAAATGCCTGCAACCCATCTTGACACAAGCGGACGCGTTAATTACACCGACACGGCCTTCTACCAAGTCTAAATTGGTAGACAAATGGCTAACCAATGTGCCGGCGCTAATGGCTAATGAGCACCCCATGCTCCTGCCATTGACTCCCTTAACAAAGGAGCACAAAACGGACACATCCTACGGCACGGCGATCGAAACGGATACAGATGACGACGAAATTACATTTCTGCCAATAGCAACTCCGCTATTCAAAAGCGGCTTTGCCAAAAGACTGCACCAGGAGGGCCGCCAGCTTGAGCTCCAGTCTCAGCAAGAGCCGGCGCCTGGTGTAGTCCAATGCGCGCAATTGAGTCGCCTGCACAGGGAGCAGCTGCAGCACGAAACGGCGCTGGAGGCTGAACTAAGACAGCAGCAGCAGAAAAAACAAAAACAGCAACCAGCCAGACAAAAAACAATGCCCGTTCCACTGACTAAGCCAATGCCAATACCTGATACCAGGGCCCCTTCACTCTTCCTGCCCCTGGTGCCGGCAATAGTCCCCCTTATCAATAAGCTCAACAGCAACCCAAAAGATAGGGAAATTCTCGACCAAAGCCATGGCCAATGGTGGGCTCAGAGTCCAATCCGTGGACATGGACACCCACATCGCGATCCTGAACGCCCTTGCTGATGAAGACATTCAGCTCCACACCCACCAGCCTCGTAGCGCCAAGGGGTTCAGGGTGGTCATCCGAAATCTGCACCACTCCACACCATGCGACTGGGTAAGAGAGTAGCTTAAGCAGCTGGGGTATACCACTCGGTGCATCCGAGTGGTGAAAAACAGATACAGCGGAAGACCT
The DNA here is from genome assembly GCF_003286085.1 of Drosophila persimilis. Taxonomy (NCBI): domain Eukaryota; kingdom Metazoa; phylum Arthropoda; class Insecta; order Diptera; family Drosophilidae; genus Drosophila; species Drosophila persimilis. The sequence continues at coordinate 18,291 of NW_020825637.1, forward strand.
CTGAACCTGTTCGAGGTGGAAATTGAGCCCATGAAGGACATGAAGGTCATGAGGGGATCCTGACAGTAAAGCAATTACCCAGCCAACGCGTCGCGATTGAGCGACAATCTAAGCCGCTGCCAGGCATTTGGGCATACTAAGAACTACTGCAGACGGCCTTACCGTTGCATGAAGTGCGCGGCGGAGCAGCCCCGGCGGAGCAGCCCCGAAATGCGCCAACTGCAGTGGCTCTCATGTCAGCTGCTAAAAGGATGCGACGAATTTAAAAAGGCTCGAGGTAAATTGAGGGCGAATCGACTCATTGCTGAGCAGCGTCAGCAGCATTACCAACAGCAACGCCAGCAGCCACAGCAGCCAACCGAAGACCAACATCCACAAACGCAGCAGCCGAACCGCCAATCCCACCACCATCAACACCAACCAGCAAACACAAGCACCAGAGGCAATGTCAGGCTTTCCTACAGCCGAGTGGTGCGGTCTGGGAATGCTGAGCAGCAGAAGCAGCCACGCGCGGCAGAACGGCAACAGCCGCAGAGTAGTCGTCGTCCTCCCCAGCAACATCAGCCTCATACCCACGCTCCTAAACAGCAGCAGCCATCTCAAAAGATCCGGCCAGAACACCAACAGCAGCAGCATTCAAGCGGCAAACAGGGGGCGAAACCAGCAGCACTAACACCAGCAGCAGCAGCAACGCCCAACACCCGCTAGCCGTGGAGCTCAAGCCAATCCGGCTGAAAACCACCTGGCCAAGGTCCAGCAGAAGCTCAGGGACGAGCAGCAGAAACAACCAAAGCAGACACTCCACATTCAGCAACAACAGAAGCGCGATCACAATTTGGGCCGGCAGCATCAGCAGCAGCACCAGCATCGCAGCCATCAATCCCAGCCACAGCAGACACCGAGTAATCCCCAGCAGCAGCCAGCCGCCCAATGCGATGGCAAGTGTGTGGAAATGCTAAAAGAGTATGCCAATAAAATTGAAAATCTAGAGAAAAGACTGCAAGAACTCACCACACTAATTACAAACCTGACTGAAGCAAAGGGCAGTGGCTCAGCAGTGGCCAATCCGCCATCACAGACACCAGCAGCAACAGCAGCACCAACTCTACACGACCTGCGAAGCACTCAGTGACGATGGCGACGTCCAGTGGACGCACCACGATTCATTTGACGACGAGATAGCGGAGGAGATCATGGACGCCTACGGTAGCTTTTACTCTGACAACGTCTATTGATGAGCCCAAAAGTCGGTCCTGAGGCAGCCACTACAAACAGATGGAAAACATTAACTCACATAACCACGAAAAATTACCAATACGTACCTAAAACGTACTCACCTGACACGCCATCGACAGAGCTGCCCCACCAGCAGCTGCCACGACAAATAGATCATACATTTGCTGCTAATTTGACGAAATTTTTAGAATATATTGACGACGCTCCTGACAATACATCGCACAGATCCAAAGCAGCCAGTGAAATAAAACTAAATTACGTCAATTCGCATACCAACAAAATATAGACAAAACTCACAATAATCACACGTACCTGCCACGCCTCCGACAGAGCTGCCTCTCGCCTGCACAGGGAGCAGCTGCAGCACGAAACGGCGCTGGAGGCTGAACTAAGACAGCAGCAGCAGAAAAAACAAAAACAGCAACCAGCCAGACAAAAAACATTGCCCGTTCCACTGACTAAGCCAATGCCAATACCTGATACCAGGGCCCCTTCACTCTTCCTGCCCCTGGTGCCGGCAATAGTCCCCCTTATCAATAAGCTCAACAGCAACCCAAAAGATAGGGAAATTCTCGACCAAAGCCATGGCCAATGGTGGGCTCAGAGTCCAATCCGTGGACACAAACGCAGCAGCCGAACCGCCAATCCCACCACCATCAACACCAACCAGCAAACACAAGCACCAGAGGCAATGTCAGGCTTTCGTACAGCCGAGTGGTGCGGTCTGGGAATGCTGAGCAGCAGAAGCAGCCACGCGCGGCAGAACGGCAACAGCCGCAGAGTAGTCGTCGTCCTCCCCAGCAACAGCAGCCTCATACCCACGCTCCTAAACAGCAGCAGCCATCTCAAAAGATCCGGCCAGAACACCAACAGCAGCAGCATTCAAGCGGCAAACAGGGGGCGAAACCAGCAGCACTAACACCAGCAGCAGCAACAACGCCCAACACCCGCTAGCCGTGGAGCTCAAGCCAATCCGGCTGAAAACCACCTGGCCAAGGTCCAGCAGAAGCTCAGGGACGAGCAGCAGAAACAACAAAAGCAGACACTCCACATTCAGCAACAACAGAAGCGCGATCACAATTGATCAAGAATATATATACTTTATGGGGTCGGAAACGATTCCTTCTGGACGTTACACACATCCACTTTCACCACAAATCTAATATACCCCAATACTCATTTTGAGTATCGGGTATAAAAATTTACTCTTTCTCGCTCTGTCTCACTCTAACACACAGGTTTCATGGTCAGTTTTGCCAATTGCAAAATATGAGTTCAAGGATCTCAGAACCTATAAAAGCCAGAGCAACCAAATTTGGTATCCACACTCCTGTGATATCGGACCTTGACCGTTTCATGTCCAAATTTCGCCACACCCCCTTCCGCCCCCGCAAAGGACGAAAATCTGAGGCAACCACAAATCTCAGAGACTATTAAGGCTAGAGTAACCAAATTTGGTACACACACTCCTTTAAGATGTCACTATAAAACGTATATCTCAGAATTTCGCCTCTGGTGCTTGTGTTTGCTGGTTGGTGTTGATGGTGGTGGGATTGGCGGTTCGGCTGCTGCGTTTGTGGATGTTGGTCTTCGATTGGCTGCTGTGGCTGCTGGCGTTGCTGTTGGTAATGCTGCTGACGCTGCTCAGCAATGAGTCGATTCGCCCTCAATTTACCTCGAGCCTTTTTAAATTCGTCGCATCCTTTATAGCAGTTGACATGAGAGCCACTGCAGTTGGCGCATTTCGGGGCTACATTCCTTGGCTTTCGGCATGCCGTAGTGGGCTGCTCCGCCGCGCACTTTATGCAACGGTAAGGCTGTCTGTGTAGTTCTCCGTGTGCCCAAATGCCTGAAAACGATGACATTGGGCTGGGTCTCGCGGCTTAGATTGTCGCTCGATCGCAAAGCGTTGGCTGGACATTTGTTTTACTGTCAGGATCCCCTCATGACCGCTGTCCTTCAGGGGCTCCGTTGTATCTGTTTTTCACCACTCGGATGAACCGAGTGGTATACCCCAGCTGCTTAAGCTCCTCTGTTACCCAGTCGCATGGTGTGGAGTGGTGCAGATTTCGGATGACCACCCTGAACCCCTTGGCGCTACGAGGCTGGTGGGTGTGGAGCTGAATGTCTTCATCAGCAAGGGCGTTCAGGATTGGACGCTGAGCCCACCATTGGCCATGGCTTTGGTCGAGAATTTCCCTATCTTTTGGGTTACTGTTGAGCTTATTGATAAGGGGGACTATTTCCGGCACCAGGGGCAGGAAGAGTGAAGGGGCCCTGGTGTCAGGTAATGGTAGTGGTCTGGGCATTGCAAGCAGATTGGCTAGTTATACCCGATACTCAAAATGAGTATTGGGGTATATTAGATTTGTGGTAAAAGTGGATGTGTGTAACGTCCAGAAGGAATCGTTTCCGACCCCATAAAGTATATATATTCTTGATCAGCATCAAAAGCCGAGTCGATTGAGCCATGTCCGTCTGTCCGTCTTTCCGTCCGTCCGTCTGTCCGTCCCCTTCAGCGCCTAGTGCTCTATAAGACTATAAGAGCTAGAGCAACGATGTTTTGGATCCAGACTTCTGTGATATGTCACTGCTACAAAAATAGTTCAAAACTTCGCCCCGCCCACTTCCGCCCCCACAAAGGACGAAAATCTGTGGCATCCACATTTTTAAAGATACGATAAAACCAAAAACGCAGAATCATAGAGAATGACCATATCTATCCAGTTGCTGAATTTGGATCAGATCGGATAATTTTTATAGCCGAAAAGAAAAGAAATTAGCGCCGTCTGCCGGAGGAGAGCCATACTGACGCATAGTGCGTGGATAAATATATGTTGATCGGGACTAAGAACATTAATTAATTAACAATTGTGCCAATACAAAACAATATAACAAACAATATAATGGCGACGCCAGTGAAAGTGGAAGCCATTTTTCCCAATCTCGACCACGCAGCAGAACCAAGCTGCAGACCATAAAGATGAGGAAAACCATCTCATTTGACGCCACTGGACCAGTCCAGTATGAAGTTGCTCCAAATCTGACGACGCTCCCCATGGACAATCCGGCTACACAGACATCTGCCGTGGGCGGTGAGTGCGTGTCCCATTCCTCTGACCCTGATGTGTCCACCAAGCCCCATGTTCGGTCCCACTACGAGTCGATGCTCGACTCCGAGAGGGATGCGAAGCTGGCGGAGATGGACTCCCCAGTGAGCTCACTCGAGAGGACGGTGGTCGAATTCGACCGACGCTTCAGGGACAGGGGCCTCCGCGATCAAATTGAGCCGCCAATCCTAGCCAGAAATGACGTCATCACCCACACACTAACACACAGTCAGGCAGGGACGCCGCCAAAAACCGCAAAGGCAGGCCGAAATAGCGGCACTCTCGCTCTTACTAACGAGCACATCAATTCGAACAACAACAAGTGCCAAGCCCCTTTGAGTTCGCGCCAAACAGCCAACGACCAGGCATTGCACTCAAATCCAGGACTGAGTGACGCCTGCGCTCTCTCGGCAGCCGCTACTCTAAAGCCCAACAAACGTTTACCGCCGAACGCATCGAAACAAGAACCAAAACGTTCACATACATGCACACAAGCCAAAAAGAGAGATGCTCTTCTCTCTCCCCGACTAACCAGAAGCAGAACGCAAAACGTAACACAAACAAAAACAATAACAATAACAAAGCCAGCTGCCAAACCTACACCAACACCATTACATTGACCGACGCCGAACCTCAAATCGGCATGCAAAAACAACAAATAAATGACCAGCAACAGCAGCAGCAGCAAAGAAATGACAAATATAAACAACAACAATTGACGACACTTGAAGCCAATACTAGACGGAGCAGAAAATGCTTATTACCCATAATGACACAAGCAGACGTGCAAATTACACCGACAAGGCTTAATACCAACTCAAAATGCCCCTGCCACTGACCCCCTTAACAAAGGAGCAAATAACGGACTCATCCTATCGATCGCCTCTCAAACGGAGATGCACGGCGATCGATACGGATACAGATGACGAAGAAATTACATTTCTGCCAATAACAACGCCGCTATTCAAAAGCAAATGAGCAGCAGAGGGAACAGCAACAGCAACAGATGGAGACGGAGACCGAACGCCCACAGCCGCAGCAACAACAATATCAACAACAACAGCATCAGCAACGAGGGGGAACGTTATGAGTTGCTGCGGACACCGCAACTCTACAGTTATACCCGATACTAAGTCAGTATGGCTCTCCTCCGGCAGACGGCGCTAATATTAAACGACACGACAAAGAGTGCGTGCGAGAGAGACAGAAAATCAGTCTGAGCGTGACGTCGGGCGCTGGGTAGCCACTGAAAATGGTTTTTTTTTCTTTTCGGCTATACAAATTATCCGATCTGATCCAAATTCAGCAACTGGATAGATATGGTCATTCTCTATGATTCTGCGTTTTTGGTTTTATTGTATCTTTAAAAATGTGGATGCCACAGATTTTCGTCCTTTGTGGGGGCGGAAGTGGGCGGGGCGAAGTTTTGAAATATTTTTGTAGCAGTGACATATCACAGAAGTCTGGATCCAAAACATCGTTGCTCTAGCTCTTATAGTCTTATAGAGCACTAGGCGCTGAAGGGGACGGACAGACGGACGGACGGACAGACGGACGGACGGACAGACAGACAGGGCTCAATCGACTCGGCTATTGATGCTGATCAAGAATATATATACTTTATAGGGTCGGAAACGATTCCTTCTGGACGTTACACACATCCACTTTTACCACAAATCTAATATACCCCAATACTCATTTTGAGTATCGGGTATAAAAACGGCCACAACATCAACAGCAGCGGCATTCAAGCGGCAAACAGGGCGGCCAAAGCAGAAGCACCAACACCAGCAGCAGCAGCAACGCCCAACACCCGCAGGCCCTTGTATAGCCGTGGAGCTCAAGCCAATCCGGCTGAAAAACATCTGGCCAATTACCAGCAGAAGCTGAGGGACGAGCAGCAGCAACAACAAGAACAATAGCAGCGCGAACACAATTTGGGTCGGCAGCACCAGCATCGCGGCCATCAATCCCAGCCACAGACCAAGGGGCGCCAATGCCAGCGCGATCAACGGGTGCAGCAAACCCCAAAACGTGTTCAGACACCGAGAAATCCCCAGCAACAGCAGCAGCCAGCCGTCCAATGCGATGGCAAGTGTGTGGAAACGCTAAAAGAGTACGCCAATAAAATTGAAAATCTAGAGAAAAGACTGCAAGAACTCACCACACAAATTACAAAACCTGACTGAAGCAAAGGGCAGTGGCTCAGAAGTGGCCAATACGCCATCACAGACACCAGCAGCAGCAGCAGCACCAACACCTCCAAGACCCGCCGCCAACACTCAATCTGACGCCACAGCCGTAACGGAGGACTCTGGACTGCGAAGCACTCAGCGACGATGGCGACGACCAGTGGACGGACCACGATTCCTTTGAAGACGAGATGACGTGGGAGATCATGGACGCCTACGGTAGCTTCTACTCTGACAACGTCTATTGATGAGCCCAGAAGTCGGTCCTGAGGCAGCCACTACAAACAGATGGAAAACATTAAATCACATAACCACGAAAAATGACCAATACGTACCTAAAACGTACTCACCTGACACGCCATCGACAGAGCTGCCCCACCAGCAGTTGCCACGACAAATAGACCATACATTTGCTGCTAATTTGACGAAATTTTTAGAATATATTGACGACGCTCCTGACAATCCACCGCACAAGTCCACAGCAGCCACTGTAAACAAACCAAAAATGACGTCAATACACACATCAACACAAAATGGTCAAAACTTACACAATACATACGTACCTGCCACGCCTCCGACAGAGCTGCCTCTCCAGCAGTTGCCACACCAAATTCACCATCCACTTTCTGCCAATTGGACGAAGTTTGCGGACTCGTGGATGACGCCATTCAACACAAAATTCCGAGCAGCCACTGTAAATAAACAAAAAACGTCAATTCGCACATCTACGCAAAATGGTCAAAACACACATAAAACATACTTACCTGCCAGTCCACCGACAGAGCTGCCACGTCAAATAGCCAATATTCTCACTAATCACACTTAGCTGCCACTACACATACAGATCAAACCTCTCCAGAAGCTGCCTCGCCACTAACCGCAACATTTTGTTGCAAGTTGTGCCCAATCTGGAGGCTCCGATTATGCTGCCGCCAACTGATGGCCTTGACGTCACGCCATCATCACAAAACGGCAGCAATCCAACGACGAGGCCAGCCACTACAGACGACACTGGCCAGCGCGCCATCTCCATCGACAGTGCATCCTGGGTGTCCGGACCAGCAGCCACTCGGATGCAGCCAAATCAAGTTCGTCCTCAGCCAATTCTGTTGGTCTCGGTTGGTCGGACCAGTGCCAATCTCCAGATCTCCAGGCAGAAGCAACGTGGGCAGCCGGAGCAGAGTCGCTCGCTATTTACCATCACCGTGCACGCCAACTCCAAGTTCAATCCTCCGCCAATTCCGATGCCGCAGATGCGTGTTCTGCTGCATCAATCACATGTGCACATCCAGCGCTGAGGCGGATGCGCCCTGTGCCATCCACTCTGCTCCAGACGACGACGATGTTCCTCCAGTACCTGAAATAGAAAATACATAGAATTAAGATAGTCTATAAATGTCATTAATGTTGCAATTTGTCCAATACTTATCTCTTTGTGACCACCTGTTTCTATTAATGTACGTCAAATCTTGTGAATGACAAATTAGGGCTGCCAGATGTTAATTTATGTTCCATGTCAAACGTCTGTTAGAACCATGTTAATGTCAATTGCCCGCAAAAATTAAAAAAAACGAGTGGGAACGTTGTGAGTTGCTGCGGACACCGCAACTCTACAGTTATACCCGATACTAAGTCAGTATGGCTCTCCTCCGGCAGACGGCGCTAATATTAAACGACACGACAAAGAGTGCGTGCGAGAGAGACAGAAAATCAGTCTGAGCGTGACGTCGGGCGCTGGGTAGCCACTGAAAATTGTTTTTTTTTCTTTTCGGCTATAAAACTTATCCGATCTGATCCAAATTCAGCAACTGGATAGATATGGTCATTCTCTATGATTCTGCGTTTTTAGTTTTACTCTTTCTCGCTCTGTCTCACTCTAACACACAGGTTTCATGGTCGGTTTTGCCAATTGCAAAATATGAGTTCAAGGATCTCAGAACCAATAAGAGCTAGAGCAACCAAATTTGGTATCCACAGTCCTGTGATATCGGACCTTGACCGTTTTGTGTCAAAATTTCGCCGCACCCCCTTCCGCCCCCGCAAAGGACGAAAATCTGGGGCAACCACAAATCTCAGAGACTATTAAGGCTAGAGTAACCAAATTTGGAATCCGGACTTCTGTTAGATCTCACTATAAAACGTATATCTCACAATTTCGCCCCACCCTCTTTCGCCACCACAAAGGACGAAAATCTGTTGCATCCACAATATTGCAGATTCTAGTAAACTAAAAACGCAGAATCATAGATAATGACCATATCTATCAGATTGCTGAATCTGGATCAGATCGGATCATTTTTGTAGCCAAAAGCAAGAAATCAATTTGCAGTGGCTACGCAGCGCGTGACGTCACGCACAGACTGATTTTCTGTCTCTCTCGCACGCACTCTTTGTCGTGTCGTTTAATATTAGCGCCGTCTGCCGGAGGAGAGCCATACTTACTAACGAGCACATCAATTCGCACAACAACAAGTGCCAAGCCCCTTTGAGTTCGCGCCAAACAGCCAGCGACCAGGCATTGCAATCAAATCCAGGACTGAGTGACGCCTGCGCTCTCTCGCCAGCCGCTATTCTAAAGCCCAACAAACGTTTGCCGCCCAAAAACCAAAACGTACACATACATTCACACAAGCCAAAAAGAGAGATGCAACAAATAAATGACCAGCAACAGCAGCAGCAGCAAAGAAATGACAAATATAAACACCAACAATTGACGACACGACCCCCTTAACAAAGCAGCAAATAACGGACTCATCCTATCGATCGCCTCTCAAACGGAGATGCACGGCGATCGATACGGATACAGATGACGAAGAAATTACATTTCTGCCAATAGCAACGCCGCTATTCAAAAGCAAATGAGCAGCAGAGGGAACAGCAACAGCAACAGATGGAGACGGAGACCGAACGCCCACAGCCGCAGCAACAACAATATCAACAACAACAGCATCAGCAACGAGGGGGAACGTTATGAGTTGCTGCGGACACCGCAACTCTACAGTTATACCCGATACTAAGTCAGTATGGCTCTCCTCCGGCAGATGGCGCTAATATTAAGCGACACGATAAAGAGTGTGTGCGAGAGAGACAAAAAATCAGTCTGAGCGTGACGTCGGGCGCTGCGTAGCCAGTGCAAATTGGTTTCTTCCTTTTGGCTATAAAAATGACCTGATCTGATCCAAATTCAGCAACCGGATAGATATGGTCATTCTGTATGATTCTGCGTTTTTAGTTTTCTCGAATATGCAATATTGTGGATGCCACAGATTTTCGTCCTTTGTGGGGGCGGATGGGGGTGGGGCGAAATTCTGAGATATGCGTTTTATAGTGACATCTTAAAGGAGTGTGTGTACCAAATTTGGTTACTCTAGCCTTAATAGTCTCTGAGATTTGTGGTTGCCCCAGATTTTCGTCCTTTGCGGGGGCGGAAGGGGGTGTGGCGAAATTTGGACACGAAACGGTCAAGGTCCGATATCTCAGGAGTGTGGATACCAAATTTGGTTGCTCTAGCTCTTATGGGTTCTGAGATCCTTGAACTCATATTTTGCAATTGGCGAAACCGACCATGAAACCTGTGTGTTAGAGTGAGACAGAGCAAGAGTGAAATTTTTTCCGTGATTCTGGCTATAATAATAATACGATCTCGTTCAGATTTTGCACTCTGTAAGATATAGTCATCTTCTACGATTCTGCGTTTTTAGTTTTCTCGTATCTTTAAAAATGTGGATGCCACAGATTTTCGCCCTTTGTGGGGGCGGAAGTGGGCGGGGCAAAGTTTTGAAATATTTTTGGAGCAGTGACATATCACAGAAGTCTGGATCCAAAACATCGTTGCTCCAGCTCTTATAGTCTGTGAGCATTAGGCGCTGAAGGGGACGGACAGACGGACAGACGGACGGACGGACAGACGGACAGACGGACGGACAGACAGACAGACATGGCTCAATCGACTCGGCTATTGATGCTGATCAAGAATATATATACTTTATGGGGTCGGAAACGATTCCTTCTGGACGTTACACACATCCACTTTCACCACAAATCTAATATACCCCAATACTCATTTTGAGTATCGGGTATAAAAATTTACTCTTTCTCGCTCTGTCTCACTGTAACACACAGGTTTCATGGTCGGTTTTGCCAATTGCGAAATATGAGTTCAAGGATCTCAGAACCCATAAGAGCTAGAGCAACCAAATTTGGTATCCACAGTCCTGTGATATCGGACCTTGACCGTTTTGTGTCAAAATTTCGCCGCACCCCCTTCCGCCCCCGCAAAGGATCCAGACTTCTGTGATATGTCACTGCTACAAAAATATTTCAAAACTTTGCCCCGCCCACTTCCGCCCCCACAAAGGGCGAAAATCTGTGGCATCCACATTTTTAAAGATACGAGAAAACTAAAAACGCAGAATCGTAGAAGATGACTATATCTTACAGAGTGCAAAATCTGAACGAGATCGTATTATTATTATAGCCAGAATCACGGAAAAAATTTCACTCTTGCTCTGTCTCACTGTAACACACAGGTTTCATGGTCGGTTTTGCCAATTGCGAAATATGAGTTCAAGGATCTCAGAACCCATAAGAGCTAGAGCAACCAAATTTGGTATCCACAGTCCTGTGATATCGGACCTTGACCGTTTTGTGTCAAAATTTCGCCGCACCCCCTGCCGCCCCCGCAAAGGACGAAAATCTGGGGCAACCACAAATCTCAGAGTCTATTAAGGCTAGAGTAACCAAATTTGTTATCCGCACTTCTGTTAGATCTCACTATAAAACGTATATCTCAGAATTTCGCCCCACCCCCTTCCGCCCCCACAAAGGACGAGAATCTGTTGCATCCACAATATTGCAGATTCGAGAAAACTAAAAACGCAGAATCATAGAGAATGACCATATCTATCCAGTTGGATCAGTTGGCGCTAATATTAAGCGACACGACAAAGAGTGTGTGCGAGAGAGACACAAAATCAGTCTGAGCGTGACGTCGGGCGCTGCGTAGCCAGTGCAAATTGGTTTCTTCCTTTTGGCTATAAAAATGACCTGATCTGATCCAAATTCAGCAACCGGATAGATATGGTCATTCTGTATGATTCTGCGTTTTTAGTTTTCTCGAATCTGCAATATTGTGGATGCAACAGATTCTCGTCCTTTGTGGGGGCGGAAGGGGGTGGGGCGAAATTGTGAGATATACGTTTTATAGGGACATTTTAAAGCAGTGTGTGTACCAAATTTGGTTACTCTAGCCTTAATAGTCTCTGAGATTTGTGGATGCCCAAGATTTTCGTCCTTTGCGGGGGCGGAAGGGGGTGCGGCGAAATTTGGACACGAAACGGTCAAGGTCCGATATCACAGGAGTGTGGATACCAAATTTGGTTGCTCTGGCTCTTATAGGTTCTGAGATCCTTGAACTCATATTTTGCAATTGGCAAAACCGACCATGAAACCTGTGTGTTAGAGTGAGACAGAGCGAGAAAGAGTGAAATTGTTTTCGTGATTCTGACTATAATAATTATACGATCTGGTTCAGATTTTGCAGTCTAGAAGATATAGTCATCTTCTACGATTCTGCGTTTTTAGTTTTCTCGTATCGTCGAAATTGTGGATGCCACAGATTTTCGCCCTTTGTGGGGGCGGAAGTGGGCGGGGCAAAGTTTTGAAATATTTTTGGAGCAGTGACATATCACAGAAGTCTGGATCCAAAACATCGTTGCTCTAGCTCTTATAGTCTTTGAGCATTAGGCGCTGAAGGGGACGGACAGACGGACGGACGGACAAACGGACGGACGGACAGACGGACAGACAGACATGGCTCAATCGACTCGGCTATTGATGCTGATCAAGAATATATATACTTTATGAGGTCGGAAACGATTCCTTCTGGACGTTACACACATCCACTTTTACCACAAATCTAATATACCCCAATACTCATTTTGAGTATCGGGTATAAAAACGGCCACAACATCAACAGCAGCGGCATTCAAGCGGCAAACAGGGCGGCCAAAGCAGAAGCACCAACACCAGCAGCAGCAGCAACGCCCAACACCCGCAGGCCCTTGTATAGCCGTGGAGCTCAAGCCAATCCGGCTGAAAAACATCTGGCCAATTACCAGCAGAAGCTGAGGGACGAGCAGCAGCAACAACAAGAACAATAGCAGCGCGAACACAATTTGGGTCGGCAGCACCAGCATCGCGGCCATCAATCCCAGCCACAGACCAAGGGGCGCCAATGCCAGCGCGATCAACGGGTGCAGCAAACCCCAAAACGTGTTCAGACACCGAGAAATCCCCAGCAACAGCAGCAGCCAGCCGTCCAATGCGATGGCAAGTGTGTGGAAACGCTAAAAGAGTACGCCAATAAAATTGAAAATCTAGAGAAAAGACTGCAAGAACTCACCACACAAATTACAAAACCTGACTGAAGCAAAGGGCAGTGGCTCAGAAGTGGCCAATACGCCATCACAGACACCAGCAGCAGCAGCAGCACCAACACCTCCAAGACCCGCCGCCAACACTCAATCTGACGCCACAGCCGTATCGGAGGACTCTGGACTGCGAAGCACTCAGCGACGATGGCGACGACCAGTGGACGGACCACGATTCCTTTGAAGACGAGATGACGTGGGAGATCATGGACGCCTACGGTAGCTTCTACTCTGACAACGTCTATTGATGAGCCCAGAAGTCGGTCCTGAGGCAGCCACTACAAACAGATGGAAAACATTAAATCACATAACCACGAAAAATGACCAATACGTACCTAAAACGTACTCACCTGACACGCCATCGACAGAGCTGCCCCACCAGCAGTTGCCACGACAAATAGACCATACATTTGCTGCTAATTTGACGAAATTTTTAGAATATATTGACGACGCTCCTGACAATCCACCGCACAAGTCCACAGCAGCCACTGTAAACAAACCAAAAATGACGTCAGTACACACATCAACACAAAATGGTCAAAACTTACACAATACATACGTACCTGCCACGCCTCCGACAGAGCTGCCTCTCCAGCAGTTGCCACACCAAATTCACCATCCACTTTCTGCCAATTGGACGAAGATTGCGGACTCGTGGATGATGCCATTCAACACAAAATTCCGAGCAGCCACTGTAAATAAACAAAAAACGTCAATTCGCACATCTACGCAAAATGGTCAAAACACACATAAAACATACTTACCTGCCAGTCCACCGACAGAGCTGCCACGTCAAATAGCCAATATTCTCACTAATCACACTTACCTGCCACTACACATACAGATCAAACCTCTCCAGAAGCTGCCTCGCCACTAACCGCAACATTTTGTTGCAAGTTGTGCCCAATCTGGAGGCTCCGATTATGCTGCCGCCAACTGATGGCCTTGACGTCACGCCATCATCACAAAACGGCAGCAATCCAACGACGAGGCCAGCCACTACAGACGACACTGGCCAGCGCGCCATCTCCATCGACAGTGCATCCTGGGTGTCCGGACCAGCAGCCACTCGGATGCAGCCAAATCAAGTTCGTCCTCAGCCAATTCTGTTGGTCGATGTATCTCGGTTGGTCGGACCAGTGCCAATCTCCAGATCTCCAGGCAGAAGCAACGTGGGCAGCCGGAGCAGAGTCGCTCGCTATTTACCATCACCGTGCACGCCAACTCCAAGTTCAAGTCTCCGCCAATTCCGATGCCGCAGATGCGTGTTCTGCTGCATCAATCATGTGCACATCCAGCGCTGAGGCGGATGCGCCCTGTGCCATCCACTCTGCTCCAGACGACGACGATGTTCCTCCAGTACCTGAAATAGAAAATACATAGAATTAAAATAGTCTATAAATGTCATTAATGTTGCAATTTGTCCAATACTTATCTCTTTGTGACCACCTGTTTCTATTAATGTACGTCAAATCTTGTGAATGACAAATTAGGGCTGCCAGATGTTAATTTATGTTCCATGTCAAACGTCTGTTAGAACCATGTTAATGTCAATTGCCCGCAAAAATTTAAAAAAACGAGTGGGAACGTTGTGAGCTGCTGCGGACACCGCAACTCTACAGTTATACCCGATACTAAGTCAGTACGGCTCTCCTCCGGCAGACGGCGCTAATATTAAACGACACGACAAAGAGTGCGTGCGAGAGAGACAGAAAATCAGTCTGTGCGTGACGTCACGCGCTGCGTAGCCACTGCAAATTGATTTCTTGCTTTTGGCTACAAAAATGATCCGATCTGATCCAGATTCAGCAATCTGATAGATATGGTCATTATCTATGATTCTGCGTTTTTAGTTTACTAGAATCTGCAATATTGTGGATGCAACAGATTTTCGTCCTTTGTGGTGGCGAAAGAGGGTGGGGCGAAATTGTGAGATATACGTTTTATAGTGAGATCTAACAGAAGTCCGCATACCAAATTTGGTTACTCTAGCTTTAATAGTCTCTGAGATTTGTGGTTGCCCCAGATTTTCGTCCTTTGCAGGGGCGGAAGGGGGTGCGGCGAAATTTTGACACAAAACGGTCAAGGTCCGATATCACAGGACTGTGGATACCAAATTTGGTTGCTCTAGCTCTTATGGGTTCTGAGATCCTTGAACTCATATTTTGCAATTGGCAAAACCGACCATGAAACCTGTGTGTTAGAGTGAGACAGAGCGAGAAAGAGTGAAATTGTGTTCGTGATTCTGGCTATAATAATTATACGATCTGGTTCAGATTTTGCACTCTGTAAGATATAGTCATCTACTACGATTCTGCGTTTTTAGTTTCTCGTATCTTTAAAAATGTGGATGCCACAGATTTTCGCCCTTTGTGGGGGCGGAAGTGGGCGGGGCAAAGTTTTGAAATATTTTTGTAGCAGTGACATATCACAGAAGTCTGGATCCAAAACATCGTTGCTCTAGCTCTTATAGTCTGTGAGCATTAGGCGCTGAAGGGAGACGGACAGACGGACAGACGGACGGACAGACGGACGGAAAGACAGACAGACATGGCTCAATCGACTCGGCTATTGATGCTGATCAAGAATATATATACTTTATGGGGTCGGAAACGATTCCTTCTGGACGTTACACACATCCACTTTTACCACAAATCTAATATACCCCAATACTCATTTTGAGTATCGGGTATAAAAACGGCCACAACATCAACAGCAGCGGCATTCAAGCGGCAAACAGGGCGGCCAAAGCAGAAGCACCAACACCAGCAGCAGCAGCAACGCCCAACACCCGCAGGCCCTTGTATAGCCGTGGAGCTCAAGCCAATCCGGCTGAAAAACATCTGGCCAATTACCAGCAGAAGCTGAGGGACGAGCAGCAGCAACAACAAGAACAATAGCAGCGCGAACACAATTTGGGTCGGCAGCACCAGCATCGCGGCCATCAATCCCAGCCACAGACCAAGGGGCGCCAATGCCAGCGCGATCAACGGGTGCAGCAAACCCCAAAACGTGTTCAGACACCGAGAAATCCCCAGCAACAGCAGCAGCCAGCCGTCCAATGCGATGGCAAGTGTGTGGAAACGCTAAAAGAGTACGCCAATAAAATTGAAAATCTAGAGAAAAGACTGCAAGAACTCACCACACAAATTACAAAACCTGACTGAAGCAAAGGGCAGTGGCTCAGAAGTGGCCAATACGCCATCACAGACACCAGCAGCAGCAGCAGCACCAACACCTCCAAGACCCGCCGCCAACACTCAATCTGACGCCACAGCCTTATCGGAGGACTCTGGACTGCGAAGTACTCAGCGACGATGGCGACGACCAGTGGACGGACCACGATTCCTTTGAAGACGAGATGACGTGGGAGATCATGGACGCCTACGGTAGCTTCTACTCTGACAACGTCTATTGATGAGCCCAGAAGTCGGTCCTGAGGCAGCCACTACAAACAGATGGAAAACATTAAATCACATAACCACGAAAAATGACCAATACGTACCTAAAACGTACTCACCTGACACGCCATCGACAGAGCTGCCCCACCAGCAGTTGCCACGACAAATAGACCATACATTTGCTGCTAATTTGACGAAATTTTTAGAATATATTGACGACGCTCCTGACAATCAACCGCACAAGTCCACAGCAGCCACTGTAAACAAACCAAAAATGACGTCAGTACACACATCAACACAAAATGGTCAAAACTTACACAATACATACGTACCTGCCACGCCTCCGACAGAGCTGCCTCTCCAGCAGTTGCCACACCAAATTCACCATCCACTTTCTGCCAATTGGACGAAGATTGCGGACTCGTGGATGACGCCATTCAACACAAAATTCCGAGCAGCCACTGTAAATAAACAAAAAACGTCAATTCGCACATCTACGCAAAATGGTCAAAACACACATAAAACATACTTACCTGCCAGTCCACCGACAGAGCTGCCACGTCAAATAGCCAATATTCTCACTAATCACACTTACCTGCCACTACACATACAGATCAAACCTCTCCAGAAGCTGCCTCGCCACTAACCGCAACATTTTGTTGCAAGTTGTGCCCAATCTGGAGGCTCCGATTATGCTGCCGCCAACTGATGGCCTTGACGTCACGCCATCATCACAAAACGGCAGCAATCCAACGACGAGGCCAGCCACTACAGACGACACTGGCCAGCGCGCCATCTCCATCGACAGTGCATCCTGGGTGTCCGGACCAGCAGCCACTCAGATGCAGCCAAATCAAGTTCGTCCTCAGCCAATTCTGTTGGTCGATGTATCTCGGTTGGTCGGACCAGTGCCAATCTCCAGATCTCCAGGCAGAAGCAACGTGGGCAGCCGGAGCAGAGTCGCTCGCTATTTACCATCACCGTGCACGCCAACTCCAAGTTCAAGTCTCCGCCAATTCCGATGCCGCAGATGCGTGTTCTGCTGCATCAATCACATGTGCACATCCAGCGCTGAGGCGGATGCGCCCTGTGCCATCCACTCTGCTCCAGACGACGACGATGTTCCTCCAGTACCTGAAATAGAAAATACATAGAATTAAAATAGTCTATAAATGTCATTAATGTTGCAATTTGTCCAATACTTATCTCTTTGTGACCACCTGTTTCTATTAATGTACGTCAAATCTTGTGAATGACAAATTAGGGCTGCCAGATGTTAATTTATGTTCCATGTCAAACGTCTGTTAGAACCATGTTAATGTCAATTGCCCGCAAAAATTTAAAAAAACGAGTGGGAACGTTGTGAGCTGCTGCGGACACCGCAACTCTACAGTTATACCCGATACTAAGTCAGTACGGCTCTCCTCCGGCAGACGGCGCTAATATTAAACGACACGACAAAGAGTGCGTGCGAGAGAGACAGAAAATCAGTCTGTGCGTGACGTCACGCGCTGCGTAGCCACTGCAAATTGATTTCTTGCTTTTGGCTACAAAAATGATCCGATCTGATCCAGATTCAGCAATCTGATAGATATGGTCATTATCTATGATTCTGCGTTTTTAGTTTACTAGAATCTGCAATATTGTGGATGCAACAGATTTTCGTCCTTTGTGGTGGCGAAAGAGGGTGGGGCGAAATTGTGAGATATACGTTTTATAGTGAGATCTAACAGAAGTCCGCATACCAAATTTGGTTACTCTAGCTTTAATAGTCTCTGAGATTTGTGGTTGCCCCAGATTTTCGTCCTTTGCAGGGGCGGAAGGGGGTGCGGCGAAATTTTGACACAAAACGGTCAAGGTCCGATATCTCAGGAGTGTGGATACCAAATTTGGTTGCTCTAGCTCTTATGGGTTCTGAGATCCTTGAACTCATATTTTGCAATTGGCGAAACCGACCATGAAACCTGTGTGTTAGAGTGAGACAGAGCGAGAAAGAGTGAAATTGTGTTCGTGATTCTGGCTATAATAATAATACGATCTCGTTCAGATTTTGCACTCTGTAAGATATAGTCATCTTCTACGATTCTGCGTTTTTAGTTTTCTCGTATCGTCGAAATTGTGGATGCCACAGATTTTCGCCCTTTGTGGGGGCGGAAGTGGGCGGGGCAAAGTTTTGAAATATTTTTGTAGCAGTGACATATCACAGAAGTCTGGATCCAAAACATCGTTGCTCTAGCTCTTATAGTCTGTGAGCATTAGGCGCTGAAGGGGACGGACAGACGGACGGACGGACAAACGGACGGACGGAAAGACGGACAGACAGACATGGCTCAATCGACTCGGCTATTGATGCTGATCAAGAATATATATACTTTATGAGGTCGGAAACGATTCCTTCTGGACGTTACACACATCCACTTTCACCACAAATCTAATATACCCCAATACTCATTTTGAGTATCGGGTATAAAAATTTACTCTTTCTCGCTCTGTCTCACTGTAACACACAGGTTTCATGGTCGGTTTTGCCAATTGCGAAATATGAGTTCAAGGATCTCAGAACCCATAAGAGCTAGAGCAACCAAATTTGGTATCCACAGTCCTGTGATATCGGACCTTGACCGTTTTGTGTCAAAATTTCGCCGCACCCCCTTCCGCCCCCGCAAAGGACGAAAATCTGGGGCAACCACAAATCTCAGAGACTATTAAGGCTAGAGTAACCAAATTTGTTATCCGCACTTCTGTTAGATCTCACTATAAAACGTATATCTCAGAATTTCGCCCCACTCCCTTCCGCCCCCACAAAGGACGAGAATCTGTTGCATCCACAATATTGCAGATTCGAGAAAACTAAAAACGCAGAATCATAGAGAATGACCATATCTATCCAGTTGCTGAATTTGGATCAGAACGGATAATTTTTATAGCCGAAAAGAAAAATAAACAATTTTCAGTGGCTACCCAGCGCCCGACGTCACGCTCAGACTGATTTTCTGTCTCTCTCGCACGCACTCTTTGTCGTGTCGTTTAATATTAGCGCCGTCTGCCGGAGGAGAGCCATACTTACTAACGAGCACATCAATTCGCACAACAACAAGTGCCAAGCCCCTTTGAGTTCGCGCCAAACAGCCAGCGACCAGGCATTGCAATCAAATCCAGGACTGAGTGACGCCTGCGCTCTCTCGCCAGCCGCTATTCTAAAGCCCAACAAACGTTTGCCGCCACACGCATCGAAACAAAAACCAAAACGTACACATACATTCACACAAGCCAAAAAGAGAGATGCAACAAATAAATGACCAGCAACAGCAGCAGCAGCAAAGAAATGACAAATATAAACACCAACAATTGACGACACTTGACCCCCTTAACAAAGCAGCAAATAACGGACTCATCCTATCGATCGCCTCTCAAACGGAGATGCACGGCGATCGATACGGATACAGATGACGAAGAAATTACATTTCTGCCAATAGCAACGCCGCTATTCAAAAGCAAATGAGCAGCAGAGGGAACAGCAACAGCAACAGATGGAGACGGAGACCGAACGCCCACAGCCGCAGCAACAACAATATCAACAACAACAGCATCAGCAACGAGGGGGAACGTTATGAGTTGCTGCGGACACCGCAACTCTACAGTTATACCCGATACTAAGTCAGTATGGCTCTCCTCCAGCAGATGGCGCTAATATTAAGCGACACGATAAAGAGTGTGTGCGAGAGAGACAAAAAATCAGTCTGAGCGTGACGTCGGGCGCTGCGTAGCCAGTGCAAATTGGTTTCTTCCTTTTGGCTATAAAAATGATCCAAATTCAGCAACCGGATAGATATGGTCATTCTGTATGATTCTGCGTTTTTAGTTTTCTCGAATCTGCAATATTGTGGATGCCACAGATTTTCGTCCTTTGTGGGGGCGGATGGGGGTGGGGCGAAATTCTGAGATATGCGTTTTATAGTGACATCTTAAAGGAGTGTGTGTACCAAATTTGGTTACTCTAGCCTTAATAGTCTCTGAGATTTGTGGTTGCCTCAGATTTTCGTCCTTTGCGGGGGCGGAAGGGGGTGTGGCGAAATTTGGACACGAAACGGTCAAGGTCCGATATCTCAGGAGTGTGGATACCAAATTTGGTTGCTCTAGCTCTTATGGGTTCTGAGATCCTTGAACTCATATTTTGCAATTGGCGAAACCGACCATGAAACCTGTGTGTTAGAGTGAGACAGAGCAAGAGTGAAATTTTTTCCGTGATTCTGGCTATAATAATAATACGATCTCGTTCAGATTTTGCACTCTGTAAGATATAGTCATCTTCTACGATTCTGCGTTTTTAGTTTTCTCGTATCGTCGAAATTGTGGATGCCACAGATTTTCGCCCTTTGTGGGGGCGGAAGTGGGCGGGGCAAAGTTTTGAAATATTTTTGTAGCAGTGACATATCACAGAAGTCTGGATCCAAAACATCGTTGCTCTAGCTCTTATAGTCTTTGAGCATTAGGCGCTGAAGGGGACGGACAGACGGACAGACGGACGGACGGACAGACGGACAGACAGACATGGCTGAATCGACTCGGCTATTGATGCTGATCAAGAATATATATACTTTATGAGGTCGGAAACGATTCCCTCTGGACGTTACACACATCCACTTTTACCACAAATCTAATATACCCCAATACTCATTTTGAGTATCGGGTATAAAAACACAAGTCTTTTTTTTCCAAATTAATTGCTGCGAGAGCGCACCCGTCTTTCGCTTCGACGATGCGAACACTCGCCCGCCAGCTATGCTAGTCTGGCGATCAACTTATTAAGCACTTTCCATTACCTGTATGTCGGCAATATTTGTGAAAGCTTGATTGACAAGAATAAGGTTTTTTTTTAATTTTTGCGGGCAATTGACATTAACATGGTTCTAACAGAAGTTTGACGTGGAACATAAATTAACATCTGGCAGCCCTAATTTGTCATTCACAAGAATTGACGTACATTAATAGAAACAGGTGGTCACAAAGAGATAAGTATTGGACAAATTGCAACATTAATAACATTTATAGACTATTTTCATTTTATTTATTTTCGATTTCAGGTACTGGAGGAACATCGTCGTCGTCTGGAGCAGAGTGGATGGCACAGGGCGCATCCGCCTCAGCGCTGGATGTGCACATGTGATTGATGCAGCAGAACACGCATCTGCGGCATCGGAATTGGCGGAGACTTGAACTTGGAGTTAGCGTGCACGGTGATGGTAAATAGCGAGCGACTCTTCTCCGGCTGCCCACGTTGCTTCTGCCTGGAGATCTGGAGATTGGCACCGAGATGCGTCGACCAACAGAATTGGCTGAGGACGAACGTAATTTGGCTGCATCCGAGTGGCTGCTGGTCCGGACACCCAGGATGCACTGTAGATGGAGATGGCGCGCTGGCCAGTGTGGCCTCGTTGGATTGCTGCCGTTTTGTGATGATGGCGTGACGTCACGGCCATCAGTTGGCGGCAGCATAATCGGAGCCTCCAGATTGGGCACAACTTGCAACAAAATGTTGCGGTTAGTGGCGAGCCAGCTTCTGGAGAGGTTTGATCTGTATGTGTAGTGGCAGGTAAGTGTGATTAGTGAGAGTATTGGCTATTTTGTGTTTATGCGTGAATTGATGATTTTTCTTCTTTTTTCAGTGGCAGCCTGTGGACCTGTATGTTGTTGGCGACGGCGATATGGACTCCAAATTTCGCCCATTTGGCAGGAAAAGGGTGGCGAAATTGACGTGGCAGATGCTGGAGGGGCAGCTCTGTCGGTGGACTGGCAGGTAAGTATGTTTTATGTGTATTTTGACCATTTTGCGTAGATGTGCGAATTGACGTTTTATACCCGATACTCAAAATGAGTATTGGGGTATATTAGATTTGTGGTAAAAGTGGATATGTGTAACGTCCAGAAGGAATCGTTTCCGACCCCATAAAGTATATATATTCTTGATCAGCATCAATAGCCGAGTCGATTGAGCCATGTCTGTCTGTCCGTCTGTCCGTCCCCTTCAGCGCATAATGCTCAAAGACTATAAGAGTTACAGCAACGATGTTTTGGATCCAGACTTCTGTGATATGTCACTGCTCCAAAAATATTTCAAAACTTTGCCCCGCCCACTTCCGCCCCCACAAAGGGCGAAAATCTGTGGCATCCACAATTTCGACGATACGAGAAAACTAAAAACGCAGAATCGTAGAAGATGACTATGTCTTCTAGAGTGCAAAATCTGAACCAGATCGTATAATTATTATAGCCAGAATCACGAAAACAATTTCACTCTTTCTCGCTCTGTCTCACTCTAACACACAGGTTTCATGGTCGGTTTTGCCAATTGCAAAATATGAGTTCAAGGATCTCAGAACCTATAAAAGCCAGAGCAACCAAATTTGGTATCCACACTCCTGTGATATCGAACCTTGACCGTTTCATGTCCAAATTTCGCCACACCCCCTTCCGCCCCCGCAAAGGACGAAAATCAGAGGCAACCACAAATCTCAGAGACTATTAAGGCTAGAGTAACCAAATTTGGTACACACACTCCTTTAAGATGTCACTATAAAACGTATATCTCAGAATTCCGCCCCACCCCCATCCGCCCCCACAAAGGACGAAAATCTGTTGCACCCACAATATTGCAGATTTGAGAAAACTAAAAACGCAGAATCATAGATAATGACCATATCTATTAGATTGCTGAATCTGGATCAGATCAGATCATTTTTATAGCCAAAAGGAACAAATCAATTTGCAGTGGCTACGCAGCGCGTGACGTCACGCTCAGACTGATTTTCTGTCTCTCTCGCACGCACTCTTTGTCGTGTCGTTAAATATTAGCGGCGTCTGCCGGAGGAGAGCCATACTGACTTAGTATCGGGTATAACTCTAGAGTTGCGGTGTCCGCAGCAACTCACAACGTTCCCCCTCGTTTTTTTCCAAATTAATTGCTGCGAGAGCGCACCCGTCTTTCGCTTCGACGATGCGAACACTCGCCCGCCAGCTATGCTAGTCTGGCGATCAACTTATTAAGCACTTTCCATTACCTGTATGTCGGCAATATTTGTGAAAGCTTGATTGACAAGAATAAGGTTTTTTTTTTAATTTTTGCGGGCAATTGACATTAACATGGTTCTAACAGACGTTTGACATGGAACATAAATTAACATCTGGCAGCCCTAATTTGTCATTCACAAGAATTGACGTACATTAATAGAAACAGGTGGTCACAAAGAGATAAGTATTGGACAAATTGCAACATTAATAACATTTATAGACTATTTTCATTTTATTTATTTTCGATTTCAGGTACTGGAGGAACATCGTCGTCGTCTGGAGCAGAGTGGATGGCACAGGGCGCATCCGCCTCAGCGCTGGATGTGCACATGTGATTGATGCAGCAGAACACGCATCTGCGGCATCGGAATTGGCGGAGACTTGAACTTGGAGTTGGCGTGCACGGTGATGGTAAATAGCGAGCGACTCTTCTCCTGCTGCCCACGTTGCTTCTGCCTGGAGATCTGGAGATTGGCACCGAGATGCGTCGACCAACAGAATTGGCTGAGGACGAACGTAATTTGGCTGCATCCGAGTGGCTGCTGGTCCGGACACCCAGGATGCACTGTCGATGGAGATGGCGCGCTGGCCAGTGTGGCCTCGTTGGATTGCTGCCGTTTTGTGATGATGGCGTGACGTCACGGCCATCAGTTGGCGGCAGCATAATCGGAGCCTCCAGATTGGGCACAACTTGCAACAAAATGTTGCGGTTAGTGGCGAGCCAGCTTCTGGAGAGGTTTGATCTGTATGTGTAGTGGCAGGTAAGTGTGATTAGTGAGAGTATTGGCTATTTTGTGTTGATGCGTGAATTGATGATTTTTCTTCTTTTTTCAGTGGCAGCCTGTGGACCTGTATGTTGTTGGCGACGGCGATATGGACTCCAAATTTCGCCCATTTGGCAGGAAAAGGGTGGCGAAATTGACGTGGCAGCTGCTGGAGGGGCAGCTCTGTCGGTGGACTGGCAGGTAAGTATGTTTTATGTGTATTTTGAGTCGAGTCGATTTAGCCCTGTCGGTCTGTCCGTCTGTCCGTCTGTCCGTCCGTCCGTCTGTCCGTCCCCTTCAGCGCCTAGTGCTCAAAGACTATAAGAGCTAGAGCAACGATGTTTTGGATCCAGACTTCTGTGATAGGTCACTGCTACAAAAATATTTCAAAACTTCGCCCCGCCCACTTCCGCCCCCACAAAGGACGAAAATCAGTGGCATCCACATTTTTAAAGATACGATAAAACCAAAAACGCAGAATCATAGAGAATGACCATATCTATCCAGTTGCTGAATTTGGATCAGATCGGATAATTTTTATAGCCGAAAAGAAAAAAAAACAATTTTCAGGCTACCCAGCGCCCGACGTCACGCTCAGACTGATTTTCTGTCTCTCTCGCACGCACTCTTTGTCGTGTCGTTTAATATTTGCGCCGTCTGCCGGAGGAGAGCCATACTGACTTAGTATCGGGTATAACTGTAGAGTTGCGGTGTCCGCAGCAACTCATAACGTTCCCCCTCGTTGCTGATGCTGTTGTTGTTGATATTGTTATTGCTGCGGCTGTGGGCGTTCGGTCTCCGTCTCCATCTGTTGCTGTTGCTGTTCCCTCTGCTGCTCATTTGCTTTTGAATAGCGGCGTTGTTATTGGCAGAAATGTAATTTCTTCGTCATCTGTATCCGTATCGATCGCCGTGCATCTCCGTTTGAGAGGCGATCGATAGGATGAGTCCGTTATTTGCTCCTTTGTTAAGGGGGTCAAGTGTCGTCAATTGTTGTTGTTTATATTTATCATTTCTTTGCTGCTGATGCTGTTGCTGGTCATTTATTTGTTGCATCTCTCTTTTTGGCTTGTGTGAATGTATGTGTACGTTTTGGTTTTTGTTTCGATGCGTTTGGCGGCAAACGTTTGTTGGGCTTTAGAATAGCGGCTGGCGAGAGAGCGCAGGCGTCACTCAGTCCTGGATTTGATTGCAATGCCTGGTCGCTGGCTGTTTGGCGCGAACTCAAAGGGGCTTGGCACTTGTTGTTGTGCGAATTGATGTGCTCGTTAGTAAGAGCGAGAGTGCCGCTATTTCGGCCTGCCTTTGCGGTTTTTGGCGGCGTCCCTGCCTGACTGTGTGTTAGTGTGTGGGTGATGACGTCATTTCTGGCTAGGATTGGCGGCTCAATTTGATCGCGGAGGCCCCTGTCCCTGAAGCGTCGGTCGAATTCGACCACCGTCCTCTCGAGTGAGCTCACTGGGGAGTCCATCTCCGCCAGCTTCGCATCCCCCTCGGAGTCGAGCATCGACTCGTAGTGGGACCGACCATGGGGCTTGGTGGACACATCAGGGTCAGAGGAATGGGACACGCACTCACCGCCCACGGCAGATGTCTGTGTAGCCGGATTGTCCATGGGGAGCGTCGTCAGATTTGGAGCAACTTCATACTGGCCTGGTCCAGTGGCGTCAAATGAGATGGTTTTCCTCATCTTTATGGTCTGCAGCTTGGTTCTGCTGCGTGGTCGAGATTGGGAAAAATGGCTTCCACTTTCACTGTCGTCGGCCCTATATTGTTTGTTATATTGTTTTGTATTGGCACAATTGTTAATTAATTAATGTTCTTAGTCCCGATCAACATATATTTATCCACGCACTATGCCCGACAAAACACAAAACAAACGAGGGGGAACGTTGTGAGTTGCTGCGGACACCGCAACTCTACGGTTATACCCGATACTAAGTCAGTATGGCTCTCCTCCGGCAGACGCCGCTAATATTTAACGACACGACAAAGAGTGCGTGCGAGAGAGACAGAAAATCAGTCTGAGCGTGACGTCGGGCGCTGCGTAGCCACTGCAAATTGATTTCTTCCTTATGGCTATAAAAATGATCTGATCTGATCCAGATTCAGCAATCTGATAGATATGGTCATTATCTATGATTCTGCGTTTTTAGTTTTCTCAAATCTGCAATATTGTGGATGCAACAGATTTTCGTCCTTTGTGGGGGCGGATGGGGGTGGGGCGAAATTCTGAGATATACGTTTTATAGTGACATCTTAAAGGAGTGTGTGCACCAAATTTGGTTACTCTAGCCTTAATAGTCTCTGAGATTTGTGGTTGCCTCAGATTTTCGTCCTTTGCGGGGGCGGAAGGGGGTGTGGCGAAATTTGGACATGAAACGGTCAAGGTCCGATATCACAGGAGTGTGGATACCAAATTTGGTTGCTCTGGCTTTTATAGGTTCTGAGATCCTTGAACTCATATTTTGCAATTGGCAAAACCGACCATGAAACCTGTGTGTTAGAGTGAGACAGAGCGAGAAAGAGTGAAATTGTTTTCGTGATTCTGGCTGTAATAATTATACGATCTGGTTCAGATTTTGCACTCTAGAAGATATAGTCATCTTCTACGATTCTGCGTTTTTAGTTTTCTCGTATCGTCGAAATTGTGGATGCCACAGATTTTCGCTCTTTGTGGGGGCGGAAGTGGGCGGGGCAAAGTTTTGAAATATTTTTGGAGCAGTGACATATCACAGAAGTCTGGATCCAAAACATCGTTGCTCTAGCTCTTATAGTCTTTGAGCATTAGGCGCTGAAGGGGACGGACAGACGAACGGACGGACAGACGGACAGACAGACATGGCTCAATCGACTCGGCTATTGATGCTGATCAAGAATATATATACTTTATGAGGTCGGAAACGATTCCTTCTGGACGTTACACACATCCACTTTTACCACAAATCTAATATACCCCAATACTCATTTTGAGTATCGGGTATAAAAACACAAGTCTTTTTTTTTCCAAATTAATTGCTGCGAGAGCGCACCCGTCTTTCGCTTCGACGATGCGAACACTCGCCCGCCAGCTATGCTAGTCTGGCGATCAACTTATTAAGCACTTTCCATTAGCTGTATGTCGGCAATATTTGTGAAAGCTTGATTGACAAGAATAAGGTTTTTATACCCGATACTCAAAATGAGTATTGGGGTATATTAGATTTGTGGTAAAAGTGGATGTGTGTAACGTCCAGAAGGAATCGTTTCCGACCCTATAAAGTATATATATTCTTGATCAGCATCAATAGCCGAGTCGATTGAGCCCTGTCTGTCTGTCCGTCTGTCCGTCCGTCCGTCTGTCCGTCCCCTTCAGCGCCTAGTGCTCAAAGACTATAAGAGCTAGAGCAACGATGTTTTGGATCCAGACTTCTGTGATAGGTCACTGCTACAAAAATATTTCAAAACTTCGCCCCGCCCACTTCCGCCCCCACAAAGGACGAAAATCAGTGGCATCCACATTTTTAAAGATACGAGAAAACTAAAAACGCAGAATCGTAGAAGATGACTATATCTTCTAGAGTGCAAAATCTGAACCAGATCGTATAATTATTACAGCCAGAAGCACGAAAACAATTTCACTCTTTCTCGCTCTGTCTCACTCTAACACACAGGTTTCATGGTCGGTTTTGCCAATTGCAAAATATGAGTTCAAGGATCTCAGAACCTATAAAAGCCAGAGCAACCAAATTTGGTATCCACACTCCTGTGATATCGGACCTTGACCGTTTTATGTCAAAATTTCGCCACACCCCCTTCCGCCCCCACAAAGGACGAAAATCTGTTACATCCACAATATTGAGGATACGAGAAAACTAAAACGCAGAATCATAGATAATGACCATATCTATTAGATTGCTGAATTTGGATCAGATCGGATCGTTTTTGTAGCCAAAAGCAAGAATTCAATTTGCAGTGGCTACGCAGCGCCCGACGTCACGCTCAGACTGATTTTCTGTCTCTCTCGCACGCACTCTTTGTCGTGTCGTTAAATATTAGCGGCGTCTGCCGGAGGAGAGTCATACTGACTTAGTATCGGGTATAACCGTAGAGTTGCGGTGTCCGCAGCAACTCACAACGTTTCCCCTCGTTTTTTTAATTTTTGCGGGCAATTGACATTAACATGGTTCTAACAGACGTTTGACATGGAACATAAATTAACATCTGGCAGCCCTAATTTGTCATTCACAAGAATTGACGTACATTAATAGAAACAGGTGGCCACAAAGAGATAAGTATTGGACAAATTGCAACGTTAATAACATTTATAGACTATTTTCATTTTATTTATTTTCGATTTCAGGTACTGGAGGAACATCGTCGTCGTCTGGAGCAGAGTGGATGGCACAGGGCGCATCCGTCTCAGCGCTGGATGTGCACATGTGTTTGATGCAGCAGAACACGCATCTGCGGCATCGGAATTGGCGGAGACTTGAACTTGGAGTTGGCGTGCACGGTGATGGTAAATAGCGAGCGACTCTTCTCCTGCTGCCCACGTTGCTTCTGCCTGGAGATCTGGAGATTGGCACCGAGATGCGTCGACCAACAGAATTGGCTGATGACGAACGTAATTTGGCTGCATCCGAGTGGCTGCTGGTCCGGACACCCAGGATGCACTGTCGATGGAGATGGCGCGCTGGCCAGTGTGGCCTCGTTGGATTGCTGCCGTTTTGTGATGATGGCGTGACGTCACGGCCATCAGTTGGCGGCAGCATAATCGGAGCCTCCAGATTGGGCACAACTTGCAACAAAATGTTGCGGTTAGTGGCGAGCCAGCTTCTGGAGAGGTTTGATCTGTATGTGTAGTGGCAGGTAAGTGTGATTAGTGAGAGTATTGGCTATTTTGTGTTTATGCGTGAATTGATGATTTTTCTTCTTTTTTCAGTGGCAGCCTGTGGACCTGTATGTTGTTGGCGACGGCGATATGGACTCCAAATTTCGCCCATTTGGCAGGAAAAGGGTGGCGAAATTGACGTGGCAGATGCTGGAGGGGCAGCTCTGTCGGTGGACTGGCAGGTAAGTATGTTTTATGTGTATTTTGACCATTTTGTGTAGATGTGCGAATTGACGTTTTATACCCGATACTCAAAATGAGTATTGGGGTATATTAGATTTGTGGTAAAAGTGGATATGTGTAACGTCCAGAAGGAATCGTTTCCGACCCCATAAAGTATATATATTCTTGATCAGCATCAATAGCCGAGTCGATTGAGCCCTGTCTGTCTGTCCGTCTGTCCGTCCCCTTCAGCGCCTAGTGCTCAAAGACTATAAGAGCTAGAGCAACGATGTTTTGGATCCAGACTTCTGTGATATGTCACTGCTACAAAAATATTTCAAAACTTCGCCCCGCCCACTTCCGCCCCCACAAAGGACGAAAATCTGTGGCATCCACATTTTTAAAGATACGATAAAACCAAAAACGCAGAATCGGAGAGGATGCCTATATCTTCTAGAGTGCAAAATCTGAACCAGATCGTTCAAGGATCTCAGAACCTATAAAAGCCAGAGCAACCAAATTTGGTATCCACACTCCTGTGATATCGGACCTTGACCGTTTCCTGTCCAAATTTCGCCACACCCCCTTCCGCCCCCGCAAAGGACGAAAATCTGAGGCAACCACAAATCTCAGAGACTATTAAGGCTAGAGTAACCAAATTTGGTGCACACACTCCTTTAAGATGTCACTATAAAACGTATATCTCAGAATTTCGCCCCACCCCCATCCGCCCCCACAAAGGACGAAAATCTGTTGCATCCACAATATTGCAGATTTGAGAAAACTAAAAACGCAGAATCATAGATAATGACCATATCTATTAGATTGCTGAATTTGGATCAGATCGGATCGTTTTTGTAGCCAAAAGCAAGAATTCAATTTGCAGTGGCTACGCAGCGCCCGACGTCACGCTCAGACTGATTTTCTGTCTCTCTCGCACGCACTCTTTGTCGTGTCGTTAAATATTAGCGGCGTCTGCCGGAGGAGAGTCATACTGACTTAGTATCGGGTATAACCGTAGAGTTGCGGTGTCCGCAGCAACTCACAACGTTCCCCCTCGTTTTTTTAATTTTTGCGGGCAATTGACATTAACATGGTTCTAACAGACGTTTGACATGGAACATAAATTAACATCTGGCAGCCCTAATTTGTCATTCACAAGAATTGACGTACATTAATAGAAACAGGTGGCCACAAAGAGATAAGTATTGGACAAATTGCAACATTAATAACATTTATAGACTATTTTCATTTTATTTATTTTCGATTTCAGGTACTGGAGGAACATCGTCGTCGTCTGGAGCAGAGTGGATGGCACAGGGCGCATCCGTCTCAGCGCTGGATGTGCACATGTGTTTGATGCAGCAGAACACGCATCTGCGGCATCGGAATTGGCGGAGACTTGAACTTGGAGTTGGCGTGCACGGTGATGGTAAATAGCGAGCGACTCTTCTCCTGCTGCCCACGTTGCTTCTGCCTGGAGATCTGGAGATTGGCACCGAGATGCGTCGACCAACAGAATTGGCTGAGGACGAACGTAATTTGGCTGCATCCGAGTGGCTGCTGGTCCGGACACCCAGGATGCACTGTCGATGGAGATGGCGCGCTGGCCAGTGTGGCCTCGTTGGATTGCTGCCGTTTTGTGATGATGGCGTGACGTCACGGCCATCAGTTGGCGGCAGCATAATCGGAGCCTCCAGATTGGGCACAACTTGCAACAAAATGTTGCGGTTAGTGGCGAGCCAGCTTCTGGAGAGGTTTGATCTGTATGTGTAGTGGCAGGTAAGTGTGATTAGTGAGAGTATTGGCTATTTTGTGTTTATGCGTGAATTGATGATTTTTCTTCTTTTTTCAGTGGCAGCCTGTGGACCTGTATGTTGTTGGCGACGGCGATATGGACTCCAAATTTCGCCCATTTGGCAGGAAAAGGGTGGCGAAATTGACGTGGCAGATGCTGGAGGGGCAGCTCTGTCGGTGGACTGGCAGGTAAGTATGTTGTGGAGATAATGTTTTTTATCCCCAATCGGCCGACTAATTATTCCAATTAAATAAAACTCGGCGCAGAAATAAAATTGCGATATGTTCTTTAATGCGTGACATCCAAATTGCAAGTGTGGCTTGCCTGCCCTTTACATTGCCGCTCCGATCGCTAAGCGCAGCTTCGCTCGGCCGACGTCGGTAGGCAGACGCAAAGCGGAGATAGCGAAGAGCGAGCTGGCAGAGAGCGTTTAGCAGGGCAAGCAAGCGCAAAGCTTTAACAAACAACTGAGTGACATAGACATAAGTAACAAACAAAATAAGCGGCTGAGGGCCAAGAATTAGGTGCTATTTGGTAAGCAGCTAATCGGCTGCGTTCTGCTCCGAACATTCACCCCCCGTTGGAAGGCAAAGACTTTCAACAGATCCATCCTGAAGGGGCAGAACCGCAATTTTTCCAACGGCCCTCTTGAAAAGGCCTCTTTGAGTGCGGATGACGACTACCCTGATGGTTCCATCTTTTCCTGGGATGACGCTCTCAATGCGGCCAAGCGGCCACCTTAATGGTGGCAGCGTTTCCTCTTTCATCATGACTAGCGCTCCTAGCTTGATGTTTGGAGACGATGACCGCCACTTGCTCCGCTCCTGAAGAATCGAAAGATACGCCGTGCTCCATTTTCTCCAAAACGCCTGCTTCATTTGACACAGCCGCTGCCATCGACTAAGTAGGTTGACCCGGAGATGCGTCACATCTGGCTCGTCGAATGCAGCTTTCGGGGCTCCATTGAGAAAGTGGTTTGGCGTGAGCACATCTAGGTCATCGGGACTTTCTGTAATTGCATAAAGCGGACGGGAATTTAACAAAGCAGAGATTTCACAAGCCAAGGTCTGAATTTCATCAAGAGTAAAAATGTAGGTCCCGACGATGCGATGAAAATGATATTTAGCTGCTTTAACAGCCGCCTCCCACAAACCCCCAAAATGTGGTGAGCGAGGGGGGATGAATTTCCAATCGATTCCACTAGAAACGCAGAGATGTGACACAGCCGACGTATGAGGATCGCTGAGGAACATTTGACGAAGCTCCAAAAGCTCATTTTTTGCTCCTACAAAATTTGTTGCGTTGTCTGACCAAATGATTCGAGGTTTGGGACGTAGACTTATAAAACGCCTTAATGCTGCCAGAAAGGATTCTGTAGATAGATCCCGAACGACTTCCAAATGAGTTGCTTTGGTGCTAAAGCATACGAAAACAGCGATGTAACATTTGATAGGAGGCCTGCTTCTGACTTCCGACTTGTGATAAAAGGGTCCGCAAAAATCAACGCCCGTTGTGTGGAATGCTGGATTAGTCCTTACGCGATCCGCAGGCAAGTTTCCCATGATATGTTCCCTCAGCACTGGCTTCAAACGAAAACATCTAACACATTTGCGAATGATTCCCGCAACATATTTGCGTCCACCAATAGGCCAGAATTTTTGCCGAAGCAGTCCGAGCAATCCTTGAGCTCCTGCGTGGAGAAACCTTTCGTGAAAGAAGATAATAATAGAGACAGTGACAGGATGTCCCTTAGGAAGCAGGATCGGGTGCTTCGCGTCGTAGTCCAATTCGGCATTTTGGAGGCGGCCTCCAACCCGCAGCAATCCAAAGCTATCCAGAAATGGATTCAGTGAGGCCATCGTGCTTTTTGACGGTAGGGCCTGTTTGCTGGTGAGGGCCCTTATCTCTTCCGAAAATTGTTGCTGCTGTATTGCCCTTATGAGCAAATGCGTACCATTTTTGATGTCGATTACGGTAAGTTGACCCTTCGACCGCGCTATGCCTTTGTCCTTGAGAATGTAGAATCGATATATGTAAGCAAAGACGCGCTGCATGGATCCGAATGAGTTTTGAAATTTGCAATCGTACGATACATCCCTTTCGTTTGAAACAACCAATGCTGCATGACGACGTTCTGGTACATCGGTTGGCAATTGCAAGCCTGCAGGCCACTCCGAGCTCGCAAGACGTAAGAATGGTGGTCCAGAGATCCAAAGGCTGCTATCCATTAGTTCAGCGGGCGTGGATCCACGTGATATGATGTCGGCAGGATTCAACTTTGTGGGCACGTGATGCCAAGTCATTCCAGCGGTGAGCTCCTGAATCCGCTGAACTCGATTAGAAACAAATATATTAAAATTCAATGGTGATTCTCGAATCCAGGCAAGGGCTATGGACGAATCCGACCAGCAATGTATTTGGCATGGAACTGATAATCCCTTAACTATGGTGGACACTAGTTCGGCTAATACGAGGGCAGCGGATAGCTCAAGCTTGGGGATAGTCATACTTTTCAAGGGCGCGACTCTGGATTTAGAGCATAAGAGATGACTTTGCACAATGCCAAGAGCTTCCGAACGCATGTATACACAGGCGCCATATGCTGCTTGGCTCGCATCACAAAACGCGTGCATTTCTAATTTGGCTTGCTGCCGAAGCACGTAACGTGGAAACTTAAAGTTTTCAACCATCGACAACTGCGAAGTCAGCTCAATCCAAGTCGTATGCAGATCCTGGGGCAGGCTTTCGTCCCAATTCAACTTTAGGCTTTCGTTCCATAGCGACTGCATAAATATTTTAGCTTTTGTGATGATGGGAGAGATGAGCCCTAGAGGATCGTAGAACCTAGCTAGTGTAGACAGGACCGAACGCTTCGATATTGGGCCTGCAGCGGTTCCGACGTGAGCGAAGCTAAACAGAAGATTGTCCGTGGTGGGATCCCAAACTAGACCAAGCGCCTTGGTTACTTCAGTTCCGTCATGAAAGGTAAGGAACTTTTCGCGATCCGCCTCCGATACGCCTTCCAAAGCAGCGGGTTCATTGGAACACCATTTACGTATGGGAAAACATCCTTTCGAAAGTAGCTCCTTTACCTGCTGACGAATCTTGATGACAGAATCAATGCTGTCCCCTCCAGATATGAGATCATCGACATAGAAATCTCTTCGAACAACATCTGCGCCAAGCGGAAAACGTAATTCTTCATCATTTGCCAATTGATGCATAGCACGAATTGCTAAGAAAGCGGCAGGTTTGGTTCCGTAAGTAACAGTCTCCAACTTGAACACCTGAATCTCCTCCTTCGGGTCATTGCGCCATAGGATGCACTGCACGTGCGTATCGGGATGGGAAACGCGTACACAGCGGTACATTTTGCAGATATCGCCACACAAGGCGACTTTAAAAAAGCGGAAACGAAGCAGAGTTATCAAAATTTTAGGTTGAATGGTGGGTCCAGCCATTAGCGCATCATTCAGTGATACTCCAGACGCTGTTTTGGCAGATCCATCGAACACTACGCGTAATTTGGTGGTTGTACTATCCTGCTTGTGGACGCAATGGTGAGGCAAGAAGTACTGCGGGAGGTCTGACTGCCGCGAAGCTGGCGACATGTGTCCTAAATCACGATACTCCTGGAGAAACTCCATATATTTTTCCTTAAGCTGTGCATTTTTTGCTAGCTTCCTCTCCAAATTGAGAAATCTACGTAGCGCCTGCTGATACGATTCTCCTAATTCCTCTAGACTGAATTTGGTTGGCAAACGCACGGAGTAAGCTCCGGAATCTAGGCGAATGCAGTTTGTGACGAAATGCTGTTCGCAATGAACATCTTCCTCCGAAATTGATGAGGGCGAATAATCTCCATCGACTTCCCAAAAACGCCTTACAATATCGCACAAATTAGTCTCGCAAGCGGAGATAACAGGGGGATCTTCAACGGCTGCTAGCGCCGCACGGGCTTTCTCAGAGTTTTTAATACTTCCTGACACAATCCAGCCAAGTTTCGTCTTCTGCAATGTTGGCAATTGGTCTGACAGTCGAATCTGTCCAACGCACATTAATTCGAAGAACAGACCAGCACCTATCAACAGATCGACACGCTGGGGCTTGGCGAAATTAGGATCAGCCAGTTTTAGATTATTTGGCATTGGCCAATCCTTTGCGTCTAGGCCGAAGTTAGGCTGCATTCCTGTGATTGAGGCAGTGATAATTGCAGAGAGGAAACCGTGATAGCTTTTGTCTTGAGATTGCAGGACGATGTCTACAGCCTTGCTGGATGGTAGAATTGACTCTCCAATACCGGCGATTTGAACGTGAGCAGGGCAGAGATTTCTGACTCGAGGGGGGAGGGCTGGTATATTTGCTTGCAACTAGGGCACTTGCAGGATCACGTCGGGGTCACCAAATTTTATGTGGAGATAATGTTTTTTATCCCCAATCGGCCGACTAATTATTCCAATTAAATAAAACTCGGCGCAGAAATAAAATTGCGATATGTTCTTTAATGCGTGACATCCAAATTGCAAGTGTGGCTTGCCTGCCCTTTACATTGCCGCTCCGATCGCTAAGCGCAGCTTCGCTCGGCCGACGTCGGTAGGCAGACGCAAAGCGGAGATAGCGAAGAGCGAGCTGGCAGAGAGCGTTTAGCAGGGCAAGCAAGCGCAAAGCTTTAACAAACAACTGAGTGACATAGACATAAGTAACAAACAAAATAAGCGGCTGAGGGCCAAGAATTAGGTGCTATTTGGTAAGCAGCTAATCGGCTGCGTTCTGCTCCGAACATATGTTTTATGTGTATTTTGACCATTTTGCGTAGATGTGCGAATTGACGTTTTATACCCGATACTCAAAATGAGTATTGGGGTATATTAGATTTGTGGTAAAAGTGGATATGTGTAACGTCCAGAAGGAATCGTTTCCGACCCCATAAAGTATATATATTCTTGATCAGCATCAATAGCCGAGTCGATTGAGCCCTGTCTGTCTGTCCGTCTGTCCGTCCCCTTCAGCGCCTAGTGCTCAAAGACTATAAGAGCTAGAGCAACGATGTTTTGGATCCAGACTTCTGTGATATGTCACTGCTACAAAAATATTTCAAAACTTCGCCCCGCCCACTTCCGCCCCCACAAAGGACGAAAATCTGTGGCATCCACATTTTTAAAGATACGATAAAACCAAAAACGCAGAATCGGAGAGGATGCCTATATCTTCTAGAGTGCAAAATCTGAACCAGATCGTATAATTATTACAGCCAGAATCACGAAAACAATTTCACTCTTCCTCGCTCTGTCTCTCTCTAACACACAGGTTTCATGGTCGGTTTTGCCAATTGCAAAATATGAGTTCAAGCATCTTAGAACCCATAAGAGCTAGAGCAACCAAATTTGGTATCCACACTCCTGTGATATCGGACCTTGACCGTTTTATGTCAAAATTTCGCCACACCCCCTTCCGCCCCCACAAAGGACGAAAATCTGTTACATCCACAATATTGAGGATACGAGAAAACTAAAACGCAGAATCATAGATAATGACCATATCTATTAGATTGCTGAATTTGGATCAGATCGGATCGTTTTTGTAGCCAAAAGCAAGAATTCAATTTGCAGTGGCTACGCAGCGCCCGACGTCACGCTCAGACTGATTTTCTGTCTCTCTCGCACGCACTCTTTGTCGTGTCGTTAAATATTAGCGGCGTCTGCCGGAGGAGAGTCATACTGACTTAGTATCGGGTATAACCGTAGAGTTGCGGTGACCGCAGCAACTCACAACGTTCCCCCTCGTTTTTTTAATTTTTGCGGGCAATTGACATTAACATGGTTCTAACAGACGTTTGACATGGAACATAAATTAACATCTGGCAGCCCTAATTTGTCATTCACAAGAATTGACGTACATTAATAGAAACAGGTGGCCACAAAGAGATAAGTATTGGACAAATTGCAACATTAATAGCATTTATAGACTATTTTCATTTTATTTATTTTCGATTTCAGGTACTGGAGGAACATCGTCGTCGTCTGGAGCAGAGTGGATGGCACAGGGCGCATCCGCCTCAGCGCTGGATGTGCACATGTGATTGATGCAGCAGAACACGCATCTGCGGCATCGGAATTGGCGGAGACTTGAACTTGGAGTTGGCGTGCACGGTGATGGTAAATAGCGAGCGACTCTTCTCCTGCTGCCCACGTTGCTTCTGCCTGGAGATCTGGAGATTGGCACCGAGATGCGTCGACCAACAGAATTGGCTGAGGACGAACGTAATTTGGCTGCATCCGAGTGGCTGCTGGTCCGGACACCCAGGATGCACTGTCGATGGAGATGGCGCGCTGGCCAGTGTGGCCTCGTTGGATTGCTGCCGTTTTGTGATGATGGCGTGACGTCACGGCCATCAGTTGGCGGCAGCATAATCGGAGCCTCCAGATTGGGCACAACTTGCAACAAAATGTTGCGGT
This sequence comes from Drosophila persimilis, assembly GCF_003286085.1. NCBI lineage: Eukaryota > Metazoa > Arthropoda > Insecta > Diptera > Drosophilidae > Drosophila > Drosophila persimilis. The sequence goes on from NW_020825637.1 coordinate 55,781, forward strand.
TAGTGGCGAGCCAGCTTCTGGAGAGGTTTGATCTGTATGTGTAGTGGCAGGTAAGTGTGATTAGTGAGAGTATTGGCTATTTTGTGTTTATGCGTGAATTGATGATTTTTCTTCTTTTTTCAGTGGCAGCCTGTGGACCTGTATGTTGTTGGCGACGGCGATATGGACTCCAAATTTCGCCCATTTGGCAGGAAAAGGGTGGCGAAATTGACGTGGCAGATGCTGGAGGGGCAGCTCTGTCGGTGGACTGGCAGGTAAGTATGTTTTATGTGTATTTTGACCATTTTGCGTAGATGTGCGAATTGACGTTTTATACCCGATACTCAAAATGAGTATTGGGGTATATTAGATTTGTGGTAAAAGTGGATATGTGTAACGTCCAGAAGGAATCGTTTCCGACCCCATAAAGTATATATATTCTTGATCAGCATCAATAGCCGAGTCGATTGAGCCCTGTCTGTCTGTCCGTCTGTCCGTCCCCTTCAGCGCCTAGTGCTCAAAGACTATAAGAGCTAGAGCAACGATGTTTTGGATCCAGACTTCTGTGATATGTCACTGCTACAAAAATATTTCAAAACTTCGCCCCGCCCACTTCCGCCCCCACAAAGGACGAAAATCTGTGGCATCCACATTTTTAAAGATACGATAAAACCAAAAACGCAGAATCGGAGAGGATGCCTATATCTTTTAGAGTGCAAAATCTGAACCAGATCGTAGAATTATTATAGCCAGAATCAAGAAAACAATTTCATTCTTTCTCGCTCTGTCTCTCTCTAACACACAGGTTTCATTGTCGGTTTTGCCAATTGCAAAATATGAGTTCAAGCATCTTAGAACCCATAAGAGCTAGAGCAACCAAATTTGGTATCCATACTCCTGTGATATCGGACCTTGACCGTTTTATGTCAAAATTTCGCCACACCCCCTTCCGCCCCCACAAAGGACGAAAATCTGTTACATCCACAATATTGAGGATACGAGAAAACTAAAACGCAGAATCATAGATAATGACCATATCTATTAGATTGCTGAATTTGGATCAGATCGGATCGTTTTTGTAGCCAAAAGCAAGAATTCAATTTGCAGTGGCTACGCAGCGCCCGACGTCACGCTCAGACTGATTTTCTGTCTCTCTCGCACGCACTCTTTGTCGTGTCGTTAAATATTAGCGGCGTCTGCCGGAGGAGAGTCATACTGACTTAGTATCGGGTATAACCGTAGAGTTGCGGTGTCCGCAGCAACTCACAACGTTCCCCCTCGTTTTTTTAATTTTTGCGGGCAATTGACATTAACATGGTTCTAACAGACGTTTGACATGGAACATAAATTAACATCTGGTAGCCCTAATTTGTCATTCACAAGAATTGACGTACATTAATAGAAACAGGTGGCCACAAAGAGATAAGTATTGGACAAATTGCAACATTAATAACATTTATAGACTATTTTCATTTTATTTATTTTCGATTTCAGGTACTGGAGGAACATCGTCGTCGTCTGGAGCAGAGTGGATGGCACAGGGCGCATCCGCCTCAGCGCTGGATGTGCAAATGTGATTGATGCAGCAGAACACGCATCTGCGGCATCGGAATTGGCGGAGACTTGAACTTGGAGTTGGCGTGCACGGTGATGGTAAATAGCGAGCGACTCTTCTCCTGCTGCCCACGTTGCTTCTGCCTGGAGATCTGGAGATTGGCACCGAGATGCGTCGACCAACAGAATTGGCTGAGGACGAACGTAATTTGGCTGCATCCGAGTGGCTGCTGGTCCGGACACCCAGGATGCACTGTCGATGGAGATGGCGCGCTGGCCAGTGTGGCCTCGTTGGATTGCTGCCGTTTTGTGATGATGGCGTGACGTCACGGCCATCAGTTGGCGGCAGCATAATCGGAGCCTCCAGATTGGGCACAACTTGCAACAAAATGTTGCGGTTAGTGGCGAGCCAGCTTCTGGAGACGTTTGATCTGTATGTGTAGTGGCAGGTAAGTGTGATTAGTGAGAGTATTGGCTATTTTGTGTTTATGCGTGAATTGATGATTTTTCTTCTTTTTTCAGTGGCAGCCTGTGGACCTGTATGTTGTTGGCGACGGCGATATGGACTCCAAATTTCGCCCATTTGGCAGGAAAAGGGTGGCGAAATTGACGTGGCAGATGCTGGAGGGGCAGCTCTGTCGGTGGACTGGCAGGTAAGTATGTTTTATGTGTATTTTGACCATTTTGCGTAGATGTGCGAATTGACGTTTTATACCCGATACTCAAAATGAGTATTGGGGTATATTAGATTTGTGGTAAAAGTGGATATGTGTAACGTCCAGAAGGAATCGTTTCCGACCCCATAAAGTATATATATTCTTGATCAGCATCAATAGCCGAGTCGATTGAGCCCTGTCTGTCTGTCCGTCTGTCCGTCCCCTTCAGCGCCTAGTGCTCAAAGACTATAAGAGCTAGAGCAACGATGTTTTGGATCCAGACTTCTGTGATATGTCACTGCTACAAAAATATTTCAAAACTTCGCCCCGCCCACTTCCGCCCCCACAAAGGACGAAAGTCTGTGGCATCCACATTTTTAAAGATACGATAAAACCAAAAACGCAGAATCGGAGAGGATGCCTATATCTTTTAGAGTGCAAAATCTGAACCAGATCGTAGAATTATTATAGCCAGAATCAAGAAAACAATTTCATTCTTTCTCGCTCTGTCTCTCTCTAACACACAGGTTTCATTGTCGGTTTTGCCAATTGCAAAATATGAGTTCAAGGATCTTAGAACCCATAAGAGCTAGAGCAACCAAATTTGGTATCCACACTCCTGTGATATCGGACCTTGACCGTTTTATGACAAAATTTCGCCACACCCCCTTCCGCCCCCACAAAGGACGAAAATCTGTTGCATCCACAATATTGAGGATACGAGAAAACTAAAACGCAGAATCATAGATAATGACTATATCTATCAAATTGCTGAATCTGAATCAGATCAGATCATTTTTATAGCCAAAAGGAACAAGTCAATTCGCAGTGGCTACGCAGCGCCCGACGTCACGCTCAGACTGATTTTCTGTCTCTCTCGCACGCACTCTTTGTGGTGTCGTTTAATATTAGCGGCGTCAACCGGAGGAGAGCCATACTGACTTAGTATCGGGTATAACTGTAGAGTTTCGGTGTCCGCAGCAACTCACAACGTTCCCCCTCGTTTGTTTTGTCGTGTCTTGTGCGTGGATAAATATATGTCTATCGGGAAGATGAACATTAATTAATAAACAATTGTGCCGGTGAGTACGTGTCCCTACTTTCCAACTCGGAAGTGTCCACCAAGACCCATGGTCGGTCCCACTACGAGTCGATGCTCGACTCCGAGGGGGATGCGGAGCTGGCGGAGATGGACTCCCCAGTGAGCTCCCTCGAGAGGGCGGTGGTCGAATTCGACCGACGCTTCAGGGACAGGGGCCTCCGCGATCAAATTGAGCCGCCAATCCTAGCCAGAAATGACGCCGTCACCCACACACTAACACACAGGCAGGCAGGGACGCCGCCAAAAACCGCAAAGGCAGGCCGAAATAGCGGAAATACCGGCATGCAAAAACAACAAATAAATGACCAGCAGCAACAGCAAATAATTGACAATCAAAATAAACAACAATTGACGACAGAAGCCAATACTGGACGGAGCAGAAAATGCCTGCAACCCATCTTGACACAAGCGGACGCACTAATTACACCGACACGGCCTTCTACCAAGTCTAAATTGGTAGACAAATGGCTAACCAATGTGCCGCCGCTAATGGGTAATGAGCACCCCATGCTCCTGCCATTGACTCCCTTAACAAAGGAGCACAAAACGGACACATCCTACGGCACGGCGATCGAAACGGATACAGATGACGACGAAATTACATTTCTGCCAATAGCAACTCCGCTATTCAAAAGCGGCTTTGCCAAAAGACTGCACCAGGAGGGCCGCCAGCTTGAGCTCCAGTCTCAGCAAGAGCCGGCGCCTGGTGAAGTCCAATGCGCGCAATTGAGTCGCCTGCACAGGGAGCAGCTGCAGCACGAAACGGCGCTGGAGGCTGAACTAAGACAGCAGCAGCAGAAAAAACAAAAACAGCAACCAGCCAGACAAAAAACAATGCCCGTTCCACTGACTAAGCCAATGCCAATACCTGATACCAGGGCCCCTTCACTCTTCCTGCCCCTGGTGCCGGCAATAGTCCCCCTTATCAATAAGCTCAACAGCAACCCAAAAGATAGGGAAATTCTCGACCAAAGCCATGGCCAATGGTGGGCTCAGAGTCCAATCCGTGGACATGGACACCCACATCGCGATCCTGAACGCCCTTGCTGATGAAGACATTCAGCTCCACACCCACCAGCCTCGTAGCGCCAAGGGGTTCAGGGTGGTCATCCGAAATCTGCACCACTCCACACCATGCGACTGGGTAACAGAGGAGCTTAAGCAGCTGGGGTATACCACTCGGTTCATCCGAGTGGTGAAAAACAGATACAGCGGAGCCCATGAAGGACAGCGGTCATGAGGGGATCCTGACAGTAAAACAAATGTCCAGCCAACGCTTTGCGATCGTGCGACAATCTAAGCCGCGAGACCCAGCCCAATGTCATCGTTTTCAGGCATTTGGGCACACGAAGAACTACGCAGACAGCCTTACCGTTGCATGAAGTGCGCGGCGGAGCACCCCACTACGGCATGCCGAAAGCCAAGGAATGTAGCCCGGAAATGCGCCAACTGCAGTGGCTCTCATGTCAACTGCTATAAAGGATGCGACGAATTTAAAAAGGCTCGAGGTAAATTGAGGGCGAATCGACTCATTGCTGAGCAGCGTCAGCAGCATTACCAACAGCAACGCCAGCAGCCACAGCAGCCAATCGAAGACCAACATCCACAAACGCAGCAGCCGAACCGCCAATCCCACCACCATCAACACCAACCAGCAAACACAAGCACCAGAGGCAATGGCAGGCCTTCCTACAACCGAGTGGTGCGGTCTGGGAATGCTGAGCAGCAGCAGCAGCCACGCGCGGCCGAACGGCAACAGCCGCAGAGTAGTCGTCGTCCTTCCCAGCATCAGCAGCCTCATACCCACGCTCCTAAACAGCACCGGCCATCTCAAAAAAAACGAGGGGGAACGTTGTGAGTTGCTGCGGACACCGTAACTCTACGGTTATACCCGATACTAAGTCAGTATGGCTCTCCTCCGGCAGACGCCGCTAATATTTAACGACACGACAAAGAGTGCGTGCGAGAGAGACAGAAAATCAGTCTGAGCGTGACGTCGGGCGCTGCGTAGCCACTGCAAATTGATTTGTTCCTTTTGGCTATAAAAATGATCTGATCTGATCCAGATTCAGCAATCTAATAGATATGGTCATTATCTATGATTCTGCGTTTTTAGTTTTCTCAAATCTGCAATATTGTGGATGCAACAGATTTTCGTCCTTTGTGGGGGCGGATGGGGGTGGGGCGAAATTTCGAGATATACGTTTTATAGTGACATCTTAAAGGAGTGTGTGTACCAAATTTGGTTACTCTAGCCTTAATAGTCTCTGAGATTTGTGGTTGCCTCAGATTTTCGTCCTTTGCGGGGGCGGAAGGGGGTGTGGCGAAATTTTGACACAAAACGGTCAAGGTCCGATATCACAGGAGTGTGGATACCAAATTTGGTTGCTCTAGCTCTTATGGGTTCTGAGATCCTTGAACTCATATTTTGCAATTGGCAAAACCGACCATGAAACCTGTGTGTTAGAGTGAGACAGAGCGAGAAAGAGTGAAATTGTTTTCGTGATTCTGGCTATAATAATTATACGATCTGGTTCAGATTTTGCACTTTAGAAGATTTAGTCATCTTCTACGATTCTGCGTTTTTAGTTTTCTCGTATCGTCGAAATTGTGGATGCCACAGATTTTCGCCCTTTGTGGGGGCGGAAGTGGGCGGGGCAAAGTTTTGAAATATTTTTGGAGCAGTGACATATCACAGAAGTCTGGATCCAAAACATCGTTGCTCTAGCTCTTATAGTCTTTGAGCATTAGGCGCTGAAGGGGACGGACAGACGGACAGACGGACAGACGGACGGACGGACAGACAGACATGGCTCAATCGACTCGGCTATTGATGCTGATCAAGAATATATATACTTTATGAGGTCGGAAACGATTCCTTCTGGACGTTACACACATCCACTTTTACCACAAATCTAATATACCCCAATACTCATTTTGAGTATCGGGTATAAAAACGGCCACAACATCAACAGCAGCAGCATTCAAGCGGCAAACAGGGCGGCCAAACCAGAAGCACCAACACCAGCAGCAGCAGCAACGCCCAACACCCGCAGGCCCTTGTATAGCCGTGGAGCTCAAGCCAATCCGGCTGAAAAACATCTGGCCAATTACCAGCAGAAGCTGAGGGACGAGCAGCAGCAACAACAAGAACAATAGCAGCGCGAACACAATTTGGGTCGGCAGCACCAGAATCGCGGCCATCAATCCCAGCCACAGACCAAGGGGCGCCAATGCCAGCGCGATCAACGGGTGCAGGGAATCCCAAAACGTGTTCAGACACCGAGAAATCCCCAGCAACAGCAGCAGCCAGCCGTCCAATGCGATGGCAAGTGTGTGGAAACGCTAAAAGAGTACGCCAATAAAATTGAAAATCTAGAGAAAAGACTGCAAGAACTCACCACACAAATTACAAAACCTGACTGAAGCAAAGGGCAGTGGCTCAGAAGTGGCCAATACGCCATCACAGACACCAGCAGCAGCAGCAGCACCAACTCCTACACGACCTGCCGCCAACACTCAATCTGACGCCGCAGCCGTATCGGACGTCTCTGATATGGACTGCGAAGCACTCAGTGACGATGGCGACGTCCAGTGGACGCACCACGATTCATTTGACGACGAGATAGCGGAGGAGATCATGGACGCCTACGGTAGCTTTTACTCTGACAACGTCTATTGATGAGCCCAAAAGTCGGTCCTGTGGCAGCCACTACAAACAGATGGAAAACATTAACTCACATAACCACGAAAAATTACCAATACGTACCTAAAACGTACTCACCTGACACGACAAATAGATCATACATTTGCTGCTAATTTGACGAAATTTTTAGAATATATTGACGACGCTCCTGACAATACATCGCACAGATCCAAAGCAGCCAGTGAAATAAAACTAAATTACGTCAATTCGCATACCAACAAAATATAGACAAAACTCACAATAATCACACGTACCTGCCACGCCTCCGACAGAGCTGCCTCTCCAGCAGTTGCCACACCAAATTCACCATCCATTTTCTGCCAATTGGACGAAGTTTGAGGACTCGTGAATGACGCCTCTGCCATTCAACACAAAATTCCGAGCAGCCACTGTAAATAAACAAAAAACGTCAGTTCGCACATCTACGCAAAATGGTCAAACCACACATAAAACATACTTACCTGCCAGTCCACCGACAGAGCTGCCCCTCCAGCAGCTGACACGTCAATTTCCCCACCCTTTTCCTGCCAAATGGGCGAAATTTGGAGTCCATATCGCCGTCGCCAACAACATCCAGGTCCACAGGCTGCCACTGAAAAAAGAAGAAAAATCATCAATTCACGCATAAACACAAAATAGCCAATACTCTCACTAATCACACTTACCTGCCACTACACATACAGATCAAACCTCTCCAGAAGCTGGCTCGCCACTAACCGCAACATTTTGTTGCAAGTTGTGCCCAATCTGGAGGCTCCGATTATGCTGCCGCCAACTGATGGCCGTGACGTCACGCCATCATCACAAAACGGCAGCAATCCAACGAGGCCACACTGGCCAGCGCGCCATCTCCATCTACAGTGCATCCTGGGTGTCCGGACCAGCAGCCACTCGGATGCAGCCAAATTACGTTCGTCCTCAGCCAATTCTGTTGGTCGACGCATCTCGGTGCCAATCTCCAGATCTCTAGGCAGAAGCAATGTGGGCAGCAGGAAAAGAGTCGCTCGCTATTTACCATCACCGTGCACGCCAACTCCAAGTTCAAGTCTCCGCCAATTCCGATGCCGCAGATGGCGGATGCGCCCTGTGCCATCCACTCTGCTCCAGACGACGACGATGTTCCTCCAGTACCTGAAATCGAAAATAAATAAAATGAAAATAGTCTATAAATGTTATTAATGTTGCAATTTGTCCAATACTTATCTCTTTGTGACCACCTGTTTCTATTAATGTACGTCAAATCTTGTGAATGACAAATTAGGGCTGCCAGATGTTAATTTATGTTCCATGTCAAACGTCTGTTAGAACCATGTTAATGTCAATTGCCCGCAAAAATTAAAAAAAAAACCTTATTCTTGTCAATCAAGCTTTCACAAATATTGCCGACATACAGGTAATGGAAAGTGCTTAATAAGTTGATCGCCAGACTAGCATAGCTGGCGGGCGAGTGTTCGCATCGTCGAAGCGAAAGACGGGTGCGCTCTCGCACCAATTAATTTGGAAAAAAAAGACTTGTGTTTTTATACCCGATACTCAAAATGAGTATTGGGGTATATTAGATTTGTGGTAAAAGTGGATGTGTGTAACGTCCAGAAGGAATCGTTTCCGACCTCATAAAGTATATATATTCTTGATCAGCATCAATAGCCGAGTCGATTGAGCCATGTCTGTCTGTCCGTCTGTCCGTCCGTCCGTCTGTCCGTCCGTCCGTCTGTCCGTCCGTCCGTCTGTCCGTCTGTCCGTCCCCTTCAGCGCCTAATGCTCAAAGACTATAAGAGCTAGAGCAACGATGTTTTGGATCCAGACTTCTGTGATATGTCACTGCTCCAAAAATATTTCAAAACTTTGCCCCGCCCTAAGATGTCACTATAAAACGTATATCTCAGAATTTCGCCCCACCCCCATCCGCCCCCACAAAGGACGAAAATCTGTTGCATCCACAATATTGCAGATTTGAGAAAACTAAAAACGCAGAATTATAGATAATGACCATATCTATTAGATTGCTGAATCTGGATCAGATCAGATCATTTTTATAGCCAAAAGGAACAAATCAATTTGCAGTGGCTACGCAGCGCCCGACGTCACACTCAGACTGATTTTCTGTCTCTCTCGCACGCACTCTTTGTCGTGTCGTTAAATATTAGCGGCGTCTGGCGGAGGAGAGCCATACTGACTTAGTATCGGGTATAACCGTAGAGTTGCGGTGTCCGCAGCAACTCACAACGTTCCCCCTCGTTTGTTTTGTGTTTTGTCGGGCATAGTGCGTGGATAAATATATGTTGATCGGGACTAAGAACATTAATTAATTAACAATTGTGCCAATACAAAACAATATAACAAACAATATAAAGCCGACGCCAGTGAAAGTGGAAGCCATTTTTCCCAATCTCGACCACGCAGCAGAACCAAGCTGCAGACCATAAAGATGAGGAAAACCATCTCATTTGACGCCACTGGCTATAAAAATGATCTGATCTGATCCAGATTCAGCAATCTGATAGATATGGTCATTATCTATGATTCTGCGTTTTTAGTTTTCTCAAATCTGCAATATTGTGGATGCAAAAAATTTTCGCCCTTTGTGGGGGCGGAAATGGGCGGGGCAAAGTTTGGAAATATTTTTGTAGAAGTGACATATCACAGAAGTCTGGATCCAAAACATCGTTGCTCTAGCTCTTATAGTCTTTGAGCATTAGGCGCTGAAGGGGACGGACAGCAGACGGACGGACAGACGGACGGACGAACAGACGGACAGACAGACATGGCTCAATCGACTCGGCTATTGATGCTGATCAAGAATATATATACTTTATGGAGTCGGAAACGATTCCTTCTGGACGTTACACACATCCACTTTTGCCACAAATCTAATATACCCCAATTCTCATTTTGAGTATCGGGTATAACAATATCAACAACAACAGCATCAGCAACGAGGGGGAACGTTATGAGTTGCTGCGGACACCGCAACTCTACAGTTATACCCGATACTAAGTCAGTATGGCTCTCCTCCGGCAGACGGCGCTAATATTAAACGACACGACAAAGAGTGCGTGCGAGAGAGACAGAAAATCAGTCTGAGCGTGACGTCGGGCGCTGGGTAGCCACTGAAAATAGTTTTTTTTTCTTTTCGGCTATAAAAATTATCCGATCTGATACAAATTCAGCAACTGGATAGATATGGTCATTCTCTATGATTCTGCGTTTTTAGTTTTCTCGAATCTGCAATATTGTGGATGCAACAGATTCTCGTCCTTTGTGGGGGCGGAAGGGGGTGGGGCGAAATTCTGAGATATACGTTTTAAAGTGAGATCTAACAGAAGTGCGGATAACAAATTTGGTTACTCTAGCCTTAATAGTATCTGAGATTTGTGGTTGCCCCAGATTTTCGTCCTTTGCCTGGGCGGAAGGGGGTGCGGCGAAATTTTGACACAAAACGGTCAAGGTCCGATATCACAGGACTGTGGATACCAAATTTGGTTGCTCTAGCTCTTATGGGTTCTGAGATCCTTGAACTCATATTTTGCAATTGGCAAAACCGACCATGAAACCTGTGTGTTAGAGTGAGACAGAGCGAGAAAGAGTGAAATTTTTTTCGTGATTCTGGCTATAATAATAATACGATCTCGTTCAGATTTTACACTCTAGAAGATATGGTCATCCTCTACGATTCTGCGTTTTTGGTCAAAGTTTTGAAATATTTTTGTAGCAGTGACATATCACAGAAGTCTGGATCCAAAACATCGTTGCTCTAGCTCTTATAGTCTTATAGAGCACTAGGCGCTGAAGGGGACGGACAGACCGACGGACGGAAAGACGGACAGACGGACATGGCTCAATCGACTCGGCTTTTGATGCTGATCAAGAATATATATACTTTATGGGGTCGGAAACGATTCCTTCTGGACGTTACACACATCCACTTTTACCACAAATCTAATATACCCCAATACTCATTTTGAGTATCGGGTATAACTAGCCAATCTGCTTGCAATGCCCAGACCACTACCATTACCTGACACCAGGGCCCCTTCACTCTTCCTGCCCCTGGTGCCGGAAATAGTCCCCCTTATCAATAAGCTCAACAGCAACCCAAAAGATAGGGAAATTCTCGACCAAAGCCATGGCCAATGGTGGGCTCAGCGTCCAATCCTGAACGCCCTTGCTGATGAAGACATTCAGCTCCACACCCACCAGCCTCGTAGCGCCAAGGGGTTCAGGGTGGTCATCCGAAATCTGCACAACTCCACACCATGCGACTGGGTAACAGAGGAGCTTAAGCAGCTGGGGTATACCACTCGGTTCATCCGAGTGGTGAAAAACAGATACAGCGGAGCCCATGAAGGACAGCGGTCATGAGGGGATCCTGACAGTAAAACAAATGTCCAGCCAACGCTTTGCGATCGTGCGACAATCTAAGCCGCGAGACCCAGCCCAATGTCATCGTTTTCAGGCATTTGGGCACACGAAGAACTACGCACACAGCCTTACCGTTGCATGAAGTGCGCGGCGGAGCACCCCACTACGGCATGCCGAAAGCCAAGGAATGTAGCCCCGAAATGCGCCAACTGCAGTGGCTCTCATGTCAACTGCTATAAAGGATGCGACGAATTTAAAAAGGCTCGAGGTAAATTGAGGGCGAATCGACTCATTGCTGAGCAGCGTCAGCAGCATTACCAACAGCAACGCCAGCAGCCACAGCAGCCAATCGAAGACCAACATCCACAAACGCAGCAGCCGAACCGCCAATCCCACCACCATCAACACCAACCAGCAAACACAAGCACCAGAGGCAATGGCAGGCCTTCCTACAACCGAGTGGTGCGGTCTGGGAATGCTGAGCAGCAGCAGCAGCCACGCGCGGCCGAACGGCAACAGGCGCAGAGTAGTCGTCGTCCTTCCCAGCATCAGCAGCCTCATACCCACGCTCCTAAACAGCACCGGCCATCTCAAAAAAAACGAGGGTGAACGTTGTGAGTTGCTGCGGACACCGCAACTCTACGGTTATACCCGATACTAAGTCAGTATGGCTCTCCTCCGGCAGACGCCGCTAATATTTAACGACACGACAAAGAGTGCGTGCGAGAGAGACAGAAAATCAGTCTGAGCGTGACGTCGGGCGCTGCGAAGCCACTGCAAATTGATTTGTGCCTTTTGGCTACAAAAATTATCTGATCTGATCCAAATTCAGCAACTGGATAGATATAGTCATTCTCTATGATTCTGCGTTTTTAGTTTTCTCGAATCTGCAATATTGTGGATGCAACAGATTTTCGTCCTTTGTGGGGGCGGATAGGGGTGGGGCGAAATTCTGAGATATACGTTTTATAGTGACGTTTTAAAGGAGTGTGTGTACCAAATTTGGTTACTCTAGCCTTAATAGTCTCTGAGATTTGTGGTTGCCTCAGATTTTCGTCCTTTGCGGGGGCGGAAGGGGGTGTGGCGAAATTTTGACACAAAACGGTCAAGGTCCGATATCACAGGAGTGTGGATACCAAATTTGGTTGCTCTAGCTCTTATGGGTTCTGAGATCCTTGAACTCATATTTTGCAATTGGCAAAACCGACCATGAAACCTGTGTGTTAGAGTGAGACAGAGCGAGAAAGAGTGAAATTGTTTTCGTGATTCTGGCTATAATAATTATACGATCTGGTTCAGATTTTGCACTCTAGAAGATATAGTCATCTTCTACGATTCTGCGTTTTTAGTTTTCTCGTATCGTCGAAATTGTGTATGCCACAGATTTTCGCCCTATGTGGGGGCGGAAGTGGGCGGGGCAAAGTTTTGAAATATTTTTGGAGCAGTGACATATCACAGAAGTCTGGATCCAAAACATCGTTGCTCTAGCTCTTATAGTCTTTGAGCATTAGGCGCTGAAGGGGACGGACAGACGGACAGACGGACAGACGGACGGACGGACAGACAGACATGGCTCAATCGACTCGGCTATTGATGCTGATCAAGAATATATATACTTTATGAGGTCGGAAACGATTCCTTCTGGACGTTACACACATCCACTTTTACCACAAATCTAATATACCCCAATACTCATTTTGAGTATCGGGTATAAAAACGGCCACAACATCAACAGCAGCAGCATTCAAGCGGCAAACAGGGCGGCCAAACCAGAAGCACCAACACCAGCAGCAGCAGCAACGCCCAACACCCGCAGGCCCTTGTATAGCCGTGGAGCTCAAGCCAATCCGGCTGAAAAACATCTGGCCAATTACCAGCAGAAGCTGAGGGACGAGCAGCAGCAACAACAAGAACAATAGCAGCGCGAACACAATTTGGGTCGGCAGCACCAGAATCGCGGCCATCAATCCCAGCCACAGACCAAGGGGCGCCAATGCCAGCGCGATCAACGGGTGCAGCGAATCCCAAAACGTGTTCAGACACCGAGAAATCCCCAGCAACAGCAGCAGCCAGCCGTCCAATGCGATGGCAAGTGTGTGGAAACGCTAAAAGAGTACGCCAATAAAATTGAAAATCTAGAGAAAAGACTGCAAGAACTCACCACTCAAATTACAAAACCTGACTGAAGCAAAGGGCAGTGGCTCAGAAGTGGCCAATACGCCATCACAGACACCAGCAGCAGCAGCAGCACCAACACCTCCAAGACCCGCCGCCAACACTCAATCTGACGCCACAGCCGTATCGGAGGACTCTGGACTGCGAAGCACTCAGCGACGATGGCGACGACCAGTGGACGGACCACGATTCCTTTGAAGACGAGATGACGTGGGAGATCATGGACGCCTACGGTAGCTTCTACTCTGACAACGTCTATTGATGAGCCCAGAAGTCGGTCCTGAGGCAGCCACTACAAACAGATGGAAAACATTAAATCACATAACCACGAAAAATGACCAATACGTACCTAAAACGTACTCACCTGACACGCCATCGACAGAGCTGCCCCACCAGCAGTTGCCACGACAAATAGACCATACATTTGCTGCTAATTTGACGAAATTTTTAGAATATATTGACGACGCTCCTGACAATCCACCGCACAAGTCCACAGCAGCCACTGTAAACAAACCAAAAACGAGGGGGAACGTTGTGAGGCGCGGCAAAGGCCGCGGCTCTACTTTATACCCGGTACTCAGTCAGTATATACGTGAGCTTATGATCTACATACATGTATGTAAGTTCTAAAATATATTTTATACGTAAACGCCGCTCGAATTAGCTCCCAATTTAATACATTAAATTGGTACCCAGGGAACACCACGGGGAGGCCATCACGATGCAATGGGGTCACTCTAGCCAAAATATAATCTTGGGGACCTACGAGTCGACTTGAGCTGCTTTTAAAAGCATTTTTAAGCTCCATATTCCCCAAAAATTTAAAAAAAGGATTCCAATCCTTTATAAAAAATATCTAAACTAACAAGAATACCTATATACATACATAGAAATGATTAATAATAAAACTATTTCAACCTTAACTTAATTAACAAAATAATAAAACGGATAAAAATAAAAAAGGTTTAACAAAGGTAAAGATTAAAGAATTAATATAATTCAGAATACGGCTAAATAATACAAAATATTAAATATTTACACTAATGCCTGATTACCAAAAAAGTTTAGTCTTCTGCCTCTCTAACATTAACTAAAATTCCACTATTATAACTATAGATAGTCTCAAAGGTGCGCGCGGTGGCCCTGCTATCGGAAATGTTTGAAAACGCCCAGTCAATCTGCGTATCGCAATTGGTTGTGGACGAGTTCAAATCTAACAATGACCTACAATTCCTTTCTGAAAGGAATTCATAAATATTCTTACAGCAACCTGAAAGGGTACGAAGGCATAAATTAAAATCTCCTAACACTACGGAATTTCTATCTAAAAATGGATGCCGTTGAAATAAGACCTCAAATTCTGCTTCGAACTTTCGCAACGGATACGTGCGGGTTCTGTAAATAACAATAAAACCGACAGATTTGTACTTAAACAAAGCATACTCGAACACTGGAGATGCTAAGTTCCCGGAATCCGCATAATATCGATTACTTTCAATAATACTACAATGATTCAAAAGTTCATTGCTAACGAATATTAGAATGCCTCTTTTCGGTATAGCTCCGCTGGCTAAGCCAGGAATATTATAAGCTTCATTAGAGTATGTGGAAGCCTCAACGAAGCACAAAATAGAAGATTTGAGCATTAGCTGATCAGAACAGACATCGATAAAATGGCAGTGCAAGCTTTCCGTATTATGGAAGAAAATATTTAATTCGGACGGATTGAGTAAACAATCGAAGTGGGTGTGAAGTAACTTAGCGGAACGCAAGTTCTCCATCTCTTTCGCGACAGGACAGTCCCGCTTGGGTCTCGAAGGAATGAGTGGTCCAACGATATAAAGTCCGTTCGCACTGGTGGCCCTACTACAAGCTACATACAATGCTTCTCTTTGCATATTGGATGAAGTGTGGACGACCACTTTGCTGTATGTTGCTCCCTGACTCTTATGAATAGTTATAGCTTCAGCAGCTACAATCGGAAACTGTTTTCGGTCAATAGTAACTTGTTCATTTTGATGGTATTGAAAACTTTTTGTAGTTTTCTGAACTGGGGTCCAAGAAGATTCGTTACTATGGCTGCGCTTTGACCGTGCGTTAACTCCTACGCTTTCCTCGAGAAAATGTATCCAAAGAAGTTCGGGAGTATTGGATGAGCTGAGATCTATCTGCATTAAAACACCAGTGGCTCCGTTAACAAGACCATCTGATGTATCTACATTGACTGTCATCATATATTTAGCCGTGGTTTTGAGAACCAATGAAGTGCACAAGCCTTGTGTATTCGAAGTTTTGAAACTCTTAACAGAGTCCAGATATTTTGTTTTGATGTCTGGGTTAAGATGCTCGGCTTTGATGGAGTCTAAAGCTATTGAAGTATATTCTGCAGTCATAATCGATGATAGCTTCTCCTTATTGTACTTATCTGTCTCGCTATTGCTATAAAATAAGTGGATCGCATCTGTTGGTGCTTCACTGCCGTGAACTATTCGGTCCCTAAGCAATTGAATATCTTATGACGTCATTACGGCCGATGCCATGTTATTTAGTGCGGTTGCAAAAGGTTGGTCATCTCGCTGTCGCATTATCTCTGTAAGTTCGAAAAACTTGAAGCCATCCCAGAGACTAGAGCCAACTATCGCACTGTATGGATTATGCGCTCCTGATGAGGATTTGAATATCCAACGATCACCTACTGGACATAACTGCCTTAGATCGCCAAACACGATAACAGAAATGCCACCGAAAGGACTCTCGGGCCTTGAAAATATTTGTTTTAGACGCATATCCAAATATGAAAACATTTTTTCACCGACCATAGAAATTTCGTCAATTATAAGAATTTTAAGATCAATAAATCTTGAACGCAAGGTATTTAACAAATCTGGACCCAATTGTTTAAAAGCATGGTTGGATTGATTGAGAGGTAAAGAAAACATTGAGTGAAGTGTGGCACCTCCAATACCAAATGCAGCTTTTCCTGTGGGAGCACACAGCAGAACTTTAACAGTTTCTGGGTTAGATCCTGGTCTACGATTAAACTCCTGGGAAATGGTCTGAAAAATGGTAGATATGGTTCTACTCTTGCCGACGCCTGCGCCGCCACCTACAAACTCATAAAAAACTGCCTTATTTCTCACATTATGCAGAACATGGGTGAGATAGGTTTTTTGCTTCAAATTAAGCGATCTAATCAAATTAGCTAAAATATTAAGGGAAACAATAGGAGGAAGCTTAATTAATCGAATACTTCTATCTTGATCCGCTGCCTGGTCATTCAAGTTCAAAACATTTATCTGGGAACTTATTTCTGGAATCGCTAAAGCCCTAAACTCCTCAGCAATTGCCTCATCAACTACCTCTTCACCTTCCTCCCTATTCTCTTGGGCTTCCATGGCCCTCCTAAGCGCGTCTTCCAAATCTCCTAATGCATTGAATTTTTGGAAATTTGAATTTACCAACTCCTGATGATTATTATAAAGATCCTCGCAATTTACGCTCACTAAATCTTTCTCTCCACGGATAAAACAGCATAGCTAATGCTCTAAAATAGTTTGACCTATCTGTATTTATATTAAACCTCATATATTTTAAAATGGACGGCTTAGTTCTTTCCCTAATAAAACCACTATTATCGCGGAGAGGGATAAAAACTTCTACTTGTGCCTCGTTTTCTTCGTCCTCTTCATCATCTCTATTTTGGCAGGTTCTTTTCCCGTTTTTAGAAAATTCATAATTTGCTGCAAAATCGGCTAGACACAGGCCCTCAAGATCAGTTGGTCTTTGTTCATACCGCTCCAGCAATCCTTTGACGAATATGTCAGTGGTCTCCTGATGCATATTTTGTAGGATGCTTGTGGATTTGAGCATTCGAACTCGTTGATCTGGAGGGAAAGTATTTACTTGAACACATTTGTTGCTAGTTCCGGACAACGGAATTCCTAGACAACAATATACGGCTTCCTGAGCAGATATCTCAGTGCCAGAAATAAATTTGTGACCAATATGCTGTAGCTTTTGTCTAATCGTGTAATTGCCCCCTTGAACTTCTTTTGCCGCCTCGCGCATAAGCTTTGAAATACCCCTTTGGGTTTTATTTATATAATTTATTATATAGCTACAGCATGCATAAGGGTCCAAAATGCATTAATGCAAATTTCAGCAAATGACCTTTTTAGAAAAATGTGTGGTTTCTTTAAACCAGAAGAAATTGCATATTTGTAGTCCTCGTAATTGAGGCTCACTTGTTCGTGCGAAAGAAAGTTCTCAAATATGCTCAAGTGATTAATCATATCAGAGGATTGATCAGAATTCAGTAGGTCTTGAATTTTCTTAAAATTTCCTTGGTGAAAATCAAGGTTTGGAGTTTCCTCCGGCAGTGGACTCAATATCTCCGTTTGGGGCATTGGAGGGTATGGAATACCGAATCTACAAACTTTTTTTCCACTTTTATTGGCTTTTTTAAGACATGACATGTCCTTATGCCGATGCTTTTGGTATTCAACATACGGAGCTAATTCAGAGTCTGTGACATCTACTGTAATATGTTTGTTAATGAAGGCTATAACTGTTGAAATTGACTCTGTACTGGTTAAGTCCACTGCTGGGGCATCTTTCAGCCAAAACATGCCGTGAATATGGGGGGAACCTCTTTGTTGGAATTCAACACGCCAATAATATTTGATGACGAAGTTTTCCCCGAAAATGCCCTCCCGATTCCTCATAACTTTTAAAATCTCGCGATACCTATAATCGAAATACCTAGCACAAGTAACTGGATCTGCCCTGATAAGACGCTCCTTTTCGGTGTAGGGTAGATTCATTGCTTCTTCTTCGCTAATGATCTCCCTATCTACGTTTTTTTTGAGCAAAACAAGCAACTCTGGCCACCGCGTTTCAGCAGCAGACAGAGTAATGAAAAAAGTCGGCAGGCCGAACTGACGAATCATGGCCATAACCTTCTTCTTTTCATCCTCCCAGTGAGCCGGAGACGATCGAATATCGCGAAGAACCCTATATCCCTCATCGTGGTTAATAAGCCCCCCTATGAAATTCTCATTAAGAGCGTTAACTGCCGTTACTGCACTGGAAGTGCTCCGCTTACGTAAGCAGATTGAAATATTATTTCGAATCTTAATGAGTTATAACTTCTTATAATTGAAGAATAGTTTGTCAGTTCTACAACCTCTCCTATCTACATTTCGAAGCTCTGATCTAACAATGGTTGTAAAACTTTGCGAAGATTGTCTTTTGACGCCTGCATAAATTGTGGGAAAGGATAACTCTTCCGAGTCAATGTCTAGAATCATGTCGAGAGGTCGTTGGCCTTGACCTGGTGCGATTTTGATAATCCTATCATCAAATGGTATGTTGTTTTCAAGCAGAGTTTCCTGACCTCCAGGGTTGAGCTCTTCGGCTTCTACTTCCTCGTCGGGATGGGCCGGCTCCGTATCTACATTCCTATCTCTATTCTGCATACTTTCTAAAAAGGCTGCGTCTGCTTGAGATGCTACGAATGGAACAATATCGGATGTGAAACCAGAGATCCATTGCTCGTTAACTACAACATTATGCTTTTTATACAAATCTGTGGTAACTAAATAACGAAGTGCTTCAAAAATTTTGGAAGGTCTAATGGTTTCAGCCATGAAAGCATGAAGATACTCTTTTCTGCGTTTGAGGTGGAGCTGAATTACCTGGGCTTCATGGAAAGCTCGTGGAAGCTCCTTCACGATATCGCTTACCGAAATAGGGACGTTTACCACTGCCCCTTTAATGGCATTTTGACCTCGCCCCCCAGGCAATATAGGCTTAATTAAGTCGAGGAGAAATCAGTCGTTCCTCGAATGGAGTAATCTAATTCATTGAAGAAAAGCTTAGGCTTTATACGCCTTTTAATGTTGCTATGACATGTTCTGCAGAATTTTAATGTTGGGCAATCAGAAGGGAATTCTAAAAGGCTTTCAAGAGCGAAAATTTCACCACTAAACTCGCAATCACTTTCTAAAAGGACGCGAGGAATCTTACAAATTTGTTTGGGGAACCACAGGCCTTTGCAAGAAAGGCAAACCTGATCAGGACCCAGCTTTACATTCCTGTTATAAACTACTTTCAGAGCTTCTAGGCCACTAAGCCTGATTCTGGGTTCTATCTGAGCCCTATCTTCCTGGGAGATATTTGCTCGTTCCTGCTGCACTCGGGGGGCGTTTCTTAAATTTTGCTCAACTCTATTGCTGCTATCGCTCCTATATTGGCTAACTCTTTGACTAGCCGTTCTGGCAGCGTCAATTTCTAACTGTCGTGCTGCGGCACGAGCAGCTTGGCGTGCCAGAGTGTCTCGCGCTCGCGAGATACGCCTACGATCTACTAAGCTCCTTTCTTGTACCCTGCGAACTCTATCCTGCTCTCTTTCTAACATACGTCTCCTTTCATTATTTAAACGTATGCGTTGTCGCCTTTCTGTATTCCGTTCTTGCTCTCTTGTCCTATAGTCCAAGTCCTGTCGACGTCTGGACCGACGCACAGTATTGGCCACTTGCTCCTCATGTCTAATCTGTGCGTCTGTTCGCCTAACTAAATGTTCTCCTGTATTCTGTTCTTGCTCTCGTGCCCTATATTCCGAGTCCTGTCTACGTCTGGACCGACGCACAGTATCGGCCACTTGCTCCTCGTGTCTAATCTGTGCGTCTGTTCGCCTAACTATATGTTCTACAGTGTTCTGTTCTTGCTCTCGTGCCCTATATTCCGAGTCCTGTCTACGTCTGGACCGACGCACAGTATCGGCCACTTGCTCCTCGTGTCTAATCTGTGCGTCTGTTCTTCTAACTATATGTTCTACAGTGTTCTGCTCCTGCTCTCTTGTCCTATAGTCAGGGTCCTGTCTCCGTCTGGACCGACGCACAGTATCGGCCACTTCCTCCTCGTGTCTAATCTGTGCGTCTGTTCTTCTAACTATATGTTCTACAGTGTTCTGCTCCTGCTCTCTTGTCCTATAGTCAGGGTCCTGTCTCCGTCTGGACCGACGCACAGTATCGGCCACTTGCTCCTCGTGTCTAATCTGTGCGTCTGTTCGCCTATATGTTCTACAGTGTTCTGTTCTTGCTCTCGTGCCCTATATTCCGAGTCCTGTCTACGTCTGGACCGACGCCCAGTATCGGCCACTTGCTCCTCGTGTCTAATCTGTGCGTCTGTTCGCCTAACTATATGTTCTACAGTGTTCTGTTCTTGCTCTCGTGCCCTATATTCCGAGTACTGTCTACGTCTGGACCGACGCACAGTATCGGCCACTTGCTCCTCATGTCTAATCTGTGCATCTGTTCTTCTAACTATATGTTCTCCTGTATTTTGTTCTTGCTCTCGTGCCCTATATTCCGAGTCCTGTCTACGTCTGGACCGACGCACAGTATCGGCCACTTGCTCCTCATGTCTAGTCTGTGCATCTGTTCTTCTAACTATATGTTCTCCTGTATTTTGTTCTTGCTCTCGTGCCCTATATTCCGAGTCCTGTCTACGTCTGGACCGACGCACAGTATCGGCCACTTGCTTCTCATGTCTAATGCGAGAGTCTGTTCGTCTCAGTACATGTTCGGCGGTATTTTGTGCCTGCTCTGTAGCCCTATACCTTTGGCTCCGTCTCCGTTTGAACCGACGCTCAGTGTTGGCCACTTGCCCCTGTCGTGTTCTCAATTCTACTCTTTCTTCTATATTCTCTACATGTTGGTTCCGTAAACGTACGGACTGACGCACGGACACTTGTCGTTTATTCTGTGCATTCTCTACCTGCTCGCCAGCGACGGCTGCCTGCTCTTCCTGACCTACACCGGAAACCTGCCAAGCAGTCTCTTGATTTAGTCCTTCCGTCTCTAGCTCTTGGTTTCTAACTGGTTCAACGAACTCAGGGGGTGCAGCTATTACAAGTTCCCTATTTTCAATCAACTCGATATTTTCTAAATTTCCTAAATTTCTATCTCTATTTGATCTGTTTCTCAATTTGCGTCTCTGAGACTGCTGAGAAGCAGATAGCCTACGAGGCATGACAAAATGTATGTAAAATATAATTAAACAACAAAAATAAGAAAAACTATATAGTAAGAATATAATATATACATATAATAGTAATAATAATATAACTAATAATGAAATACAATATAAAATATATTTATATATGTATATATATTATAAAACTATAATTATATATATATAATATATAATATATATAAAATATATATATAATATATAATATACATATATATAATATATAATTAATGTAAATTAACTTTTAACTTCCCAAAGCGTCAGCAATCGGTGGCAGCGACGTCCCCTGGCGAGCGCAGCAGCGACGTCCGTCCTCAGCCGCTATGCAGGCAGCGACGTCCGGCCTCAGCCTCCAGTGACGCCAGCAGAGGCACCGAAAAGCGCGCGAAGCAACGACGAAAGTTAGCAACTGTTATTAGTTTCTAACTAACGATCGGCGCAGAAAAACTAAGGCCCTATACCTTAATAAGCAAGCACTACTTTTATTTAATAAGTTAAAAGCTAAACTAGTTTGAATGGGTTTAATTCGAAATCAGTAATCGGAAAAAAGTCTCTATCGCTCTGCCTGGCTCGATATCAACTGGTCCCACCAAAACACGGCCTATTGAGATTTCGCGGTCTTTTTACGAGTGAGTCACTCAAAAAAGAGAGAACGCAGTCAAAGCATGCGGAAAGACTCTGACATGGTGAATGCACGAATAAGGTGGCGTATGATAATCGCCGAAAGACAGCAAGTGTGGTGATGACGTCATCTTGTTAATAAAGACACTTGCATCCATATGTAAATGTGTAAGGATGTGAACAGACAGTTGGGAGAACTCTTTTCTGAGTGGGGCAGAGAAGCATGCGGAACAAACGGACAATTGAATTCATGTTTTCCAAATAGACATAGAAGGTGAATTCACCAATGAGGTGCCGTATGATAATCGCTGAAAGAGAGCAGCTGTGGTGATGACGTCACATTGTTTGACATTTTCAGCTTTTGTATGTATGGATATTTGCTCTATTGAGAGAACACTTGTCTGTGTGGGACAGAGCACTGAGAGAATAACTCAAATAACGCAAAAAAATGGAGCGGCTTTTTTCTCATTTCTTCCATACGCATATTTGGAGTGAAAACATTTTCGTGTCCCCCTCCCTTACTGTAACGGTTAACAAATTGTTTACCAATTGCCTGGGCCTGGGTGATGCTCTCTCCCTCTTTTTGATTTGCGGAAAGAGTGAGAGAGCCCCTGGTGTTTAGATTTCGCGGTTTTTTTACAGACAATTCTCATTCTTGCTATAGGCATTTATATCAGTTTCACACTTGCATTCGCTGGTCCCCCTTCCACTCCCTAACCATAACGGCTCATTCAAACAGCTGCATATACACATACTATATAATGTTTATTTATTTATTTATTTATTTACATATTTATGTTCATTGCTCTTGCTCTTCCTCTTTGGACAAGTGATATTGCTGGGCATGCTGTGTGTCTCTCTCTATTTTGTCTCTTTGTAGGCAAATGGACAGATTGATTTGTTAATGTGGGAGGGGGTGATTGAACTGAGACATGGACAAGCAGACACCGCGGTGCGCTTGTTTGAAGAGAGAGGGGCTTCGGGTAAAGGGGTATTGGTCAGAACGTTGAGCGTAAAACAAAGAAGAAGACATCGCCTGCCAGCAGTTAGGGCTTGCATTGCCGGGGGTTGTTTTTATTTTTTTCAGGGCAGAGAGATAGAGAGAGAGGGAGACAGAGAGGGCGAACGCATAGCTGCGTAGCCACTGCCAATTGTTTTGCTCCTTTTGGCTATACAAATGATCCGATCTGATCCAGATTCAGCAATCTCATAGATATGGTAATTCTCTATGATTGTGCCTTTTTAGTTTTCTCGTATCTTCAAAATTGTGGATGCCACAGATTTTCGTCCTTTGTGGGGGCGGAAGGGGGTGGGACGAAATTTCGAGATATACGTTTTATAGTGAGATCTAACAGGAGTGTGGATACCAAATTTGGCTGCTCTAGCCTTAATAGTCTCAGAGATTTGTGGACGCACCAGATTTTCGTCCTTTGCGGAGGCGGAAGTGGGTGTGGCGCAATTTTGACACGAAACTACCAAGGTCCGATATCACAGGAGTGTGGATACCAAATTTGGTTGCTCTGGCTCTTATAGGTTCTGAGATCCTTGAACTCATATTTTGCAATTGGCAAAACCGACCATGAAACCTGTGTGTTAGAGTGAGACAGAGCGAGAAAGAGTGAAATTGTTTTCGTGATTCAGGCTATAATAATTATACGATCTGGTTCAGATTTTGCACTCTAGAAGATATAGTCATCTTCTACGATTCTGCGTTTTTAGTTTTTTCGTATCGTCCAAATTGTGGATGCCACAGATTTTCGTCCTTTGTGGGGGCGGAAGTGGGCGGGGCAAAGTTTTGAAATATTTTTGTAGCAGTGACATATCACAGAAGTTTGGATCCAAAACATCGTTGCTCTAGCTCCTATAGTCTTTGAGCATTAGGCGCTGAAGGGGACGGACAGACGGACAAACGGACGGACGGACAGACAGACATGGCTCAATCGACTCGGCTATTGATGCTGATCAAGAATATATATACTTTATGGGGTCGGAAACGATTCCTTCTGGACGTTACACACATCCATTTTCACCACAAATCTAATATACCCCTATACTCTTCGAGTACCGGGTATAACGAGGGGGAACGTTGTGAGTTGCTGCGGACACCGCAACTCTACAGTTATACCCGATACTAAGTCAGTATGGCTCTCCTCCGGCAGACGCCGCTAATATTAAACGACACGACAAAGAGTGCGTGCGAGAGAGACAGAAAATCAGTCTGAGCGTGACGTCGGGCGCTGCGTAGCCACTAAAAATTGATTTCTTGCTTTTGGCTACAAAAATGATCCGATCTGATCCAGATTCGGCAACCGGATAGATATGGTCATTGTCTATGATTCTGCGTTTTTAGTTTACTCGAATTTGCAATATTGTGGATGCAACAGATTTTCGTCCTTTGTGTGGGCGGAAGGGGGTGGGGCGAAATTTGAGATATACGTTTTATAGTGAGATCTAA
>NW_020825638.1:0-34406 GCF_003286085.1 Drosophila persimilis
CGTAGTCAATTGGGAATAGATAAAGGGAAAAGGTAAACAATGCATGTGCTTTGCATGGAAAATAAGTGGAAAGGCACTAAATAAAGAGACAAGCACTTGCAGAAATAGCAATACAGATAAGTAATAGACTGGAGTGGAGACGACGGAAAAACAGGTAATAAAAGAGATACTACACTGGAACAAAGACGAGACAAAACAGGTACAATTGATTTACGTTTACAATATTACAATAAACATAACAATTTAAAATAATGTCTATATCTTTTACTATAATTACAGGGAAGACAAGAAGCATCGGCCGGCATAGTAAAACACAATGCTTGTAAAGACATTGCGTTGCATACCGGCCGACCCCGTCGTCCCCCCTGGTCGTCGAAATTGGCGTCATCCGAAGTCGTCAGAGGTAGCTGCAATTAGCACCTCGTCGTCGTTGTGGCTGTGGCTGCCCGCTTGGAGAACCAGTGGCACTGGTCCGGCCACCAGCTGGGAGCCAGGAGTAGACGGCACACATAGTACTGTGGCGACACGGGTCCGGCCCCCAAAGTGAAATGGATGTGAGTGTGTGTGTGTGCGTCGGTAATTGTGGCCCGAATGTAGAGCGAGTGGCACTGGTCCGGCCACCATCTGTGGGCAATGGCGGTCGATGACACGCCTACTCGAACGGCGCAGGTCCGGCCGCCCAAGTGTAATGGATGTGTGTGTGTGTGTGTGTCTGAATGGCTGGCGGTAGGTATTTTGAGAGCCCTTTTTTAATCGTATGTGTGGCTGATGGATTTTTCCTTTTCCAGGACCATAGGGCACTCTGAATGCCATGGCACTGGATCCGGCCACCAACTAAGGACGATGGCGATGGCATAACTCGAACGGCCCAGGTCCGGCCGCCCAAGTGTAATGGATGTTTGTGTGTGTGTGTCTGAATGGCTGGCGGTAAGTATTTTGAGCGCCCTTTTTAATCGTATGTGTGGCTGATGGATTTTTCCTTTTCCAGGACCATAGGGCACTCTGAATGCCATGGCACTGAATCCGGCCACCAGCTAAGGACGATGGCGGACACGACACACATCTACTCGAACGGCACAGGTCCGGCCGCCCAAGTGTAATGGATGTTTGTGTGTGTGTTGATGTTTTATTTAATTGCTTTGATGGCGGCAGCGTCCGTTGTTAATTTTTGTTGTGGCATGCGGTTGATATGCATTTGTCATTTAATCCATTGCAGTGGCAGAGATGTGTCCAATTAGTACACAGCGTTCCAGGATATCTGGTTGTCAAGATGGTACCTCATGTTGCGGGCGTATGCCTTAATGTCATCCATGGAGTCGTCATCTGTCCACATCTCATCGTCATCATTTTCTTCATCCGTTTCAGGATCCGTCTCTGGAATGGCGGCTGGCATTGGCCCTGACGTTTTTTGTGGTGGCTGTGGAGCTGGGGCAACCACTGCTGCTGCTGCCATTGTTGGTGGATTTTCCGATGTCACTGGAACTGCTGGAGTTGCCGTCACTGCCTGGGATTGGATGAGCGAGGTGAGTAGTGACATCATCGCTTCCAGCCTCTTTTCCAATCGCGTCATCCTCTGCGTATTCTCCAACAGTGCCTGGCTGCAGGATCCCTCGCAAGATTGGCGTTTCGGCTGCATCTTCTGCCGGGAGCGGTTGTTGGCAAGCTGCTGCTGCTGCTGTCGCTGTTGTTGTTCGCGCTGCGGCTGCTGTTGCAGCTGCTGTAGCTGCTGCTGCTGTTGTGCCTGGGAACGGCTCAATGGCTGCTCTGGACGTCGTCGCCCAGTGCGTGGGCCAGAGGCAGCAGGCGTCTGTTTTTATACCCGATACTCAAAATGAGTATTGGGGTATATTAGATTTGTGGTAAAAGTGGATGTGTGTAACGTCCAGAAGGAATCGTTTCCGACCCTATAAAGTATATATATTCTTGATCAGCATCAATAGCCGAGTCGATTGAGCCCTGTCTGTCTGTCCGTCCGTCCGTCTGTCCGTCTGTCCGTCCCCTTCAGCGCCTAATGCTCAAAGACTATAAGAGCTAGAGCAACGATGTTTTGGATCCAGACTTCTGTGATATGTCACTGCTCCAAAAATATTTCAAAACTTTGCCCCGCCCACTTCCGCCCCCACAAAGGGCGAAAATCTGTGGCATCCACAATTTCGACGATAGGATAAAACTAAAAACACAGAATTGTAGAAGATGACTATATCTTCTAGAGTGCAAAATCTGAACCAGATCGTATAATTATTACAGCCAGAATCACGAAAACAATTTCACTCTTTCTCGCTCTGTCTCACTCTAACACACAGGTTTCATGGTCGGTTTTGCCAATTGCAAAATATGAGTTCAAGGATCTCAGAACCTATAAAAGCCAGAGCAACCAAATTTGGTATCCACACTCCTGTGATATCGGACCTTGACCGTTTCCTGTCCAAATTTCGCCACACCCCCTTCCGCCCCCGCAAAGGACGAAAATCTGAGGCAACCACAAATCTCAGAGACTATTAAGGCTAGAGTAACCAAATTTGGTACACACACTCCTTTAAGATGTCACTATAAAACGTATATCTCAGAATTTCGCCCCACCCACATCCGCCCCCACAAAGGACGAAAATCTGTTGCATCCACAATATTGCAGATTTGAGAAAACTAAAAACGCAGAATCATAGATAATGACCATATCTATTAGATTGCTGAATCTGGATCAGATCAGATCATTTTTAAAGCCAAAAGGAACAAATCAATTTGCAGTGGCTACGCAGCGCCCGACGTCACGCTCAGACTCATTTTCTGTCTCTCTCGCACGCACTCGATGTCGTGTCGTTAAATATTAGCGGCGTCTGCCGGAGGAGAGCCATACTGACTTAGTATCGGGTATAACCGTAGAGTTGCGGTGTCCGCAGCAACTCACAACGTTCCCCCTCGTTTTGTATGTATTGGCTGCTGCTGCTTCTGCTTCTGCTGATGTTGTTGTCCTCTTCGTCGCCCAGGAGAGGAGACATTGAGTGACGTCCATGCTGCCTGCTGCTGCTGTCCGCGCCAGGGGTTGGCTGGCGTTTGAGCTTGCTGTTGCTGCTGCTGTCGGCGCCCTGGATGTGCTGGTGTTGTTCTTGCTGGTGGTGGCTGCTGCTCTGGCAATGGCTGCAGAAGCGAGCTGCGCTTGCGACGCAACTCCTGCATGGCCACTCGGTGGGACAGAAGGCGGCCCCTTGCTGCCTTGAATGCCGGACATCCCTTGTAGGCGCTGATGTGGGCGCCCTGGCAATTGGCGCATTTAGGGGCGTCTGCCCTTGGCTTGGCACATGCCGTGGACGCGTGGGCACCCGCACACTTCATACAGACGAATGAACGCCTGCAGTAGGTGCGGGTGTGCCCGAATGCCTGACATCTGTGGCACTGGGCTGGGTCCACCGGCTTGGCCTGCCTCTCAACGGTCACCAACTGGTTGCCCAGCTGGGTTAATTGGAGGACATCGTGGTGGCTTTCATCCGGCTTGGGGGCTATCTCCAACTCGAACTGGTCGAGCGGCTGTCCATCGGATCTCCCTTTAATGGCTCTAATAAATATAACATAATAACCCAATTCGGCCATCTGATTTTTTATTAGTTGGGTGCTTGTGGAGTGGTGTAGATCTCGCACGACGATCCGTAGCCCACGGTCACTCTTGTGCTGGTGTGTGTAGTGGCCAGTCATCGCCTCGTTGCCGTCGCCATCGCCCAGGATTGCCATGATGGCATCCCTGGTAGCCATGTCGCGGGCCTGGATACGGACACCATTGCGGCTGATGAGCTTGGTGTGATAGCTACTGTTGCCCACCCTCGGGTCATTCTGCAGCTTGTCCAGAATGGGCATAATGTCGGGGACAGCTGGCAGAATGATGGGGGGGGGAATAATTGTCGTTGGTTGGTGCTGTCGCTGCAGCATCCGAGTTTGTCTGGCATTGGGCATACTCAGGGCGGGCAGCTGGAGCAGCCCAACGCCGCCGCCGCTGCTGCTGCTGTGGGTTCCTGTGCCGCAGCTACTAGTTGCATTTGCAGGTGAGTGAGGTAGAGCTAGTGGAGCATTGGCTGGAGCAGGGGCAGGGGCAGGGGCGGGGGGCAGGGGCATTTTGTGTAATTGTCCGCTGATGTTGTTGCTGTTGCTGGTTTGATTGTTGGTGATGGAGATGGTTTTGAATTTGGGGGATATGGGATTTGCTTGCCTGTTGGTTACTTTCCCGGAGTCGTCGTTTGGCCGATGCATCATCGTCATCAAACTCAACAACCATATCATCACTGTCATCATCGTCATCGTCATCCACCTCGGCGCGGACGCGCTTCAGTGGCGAACGGGCCGCTGCAGCAGAGGTGGATGGGATATCATCGGTATTGGCTGTGTTTGTTGCTATTGGCTGATGTTGTTGTTGTTGTTGATGTGTTTGCTGCTGCTGATGTTCCTCTGGCGGCGGTGGTGGGGGGGGGTCCGCCTGTTAACATTGCTGTTAACAGGCATCGTCTGGCTGCCGACGTAATTGTAGTTGTCGTTTTTGTGTTTGATGTCGCTGTTTGTGTGCTGATGTATGTCATCATTGTATTTGTGGTTGTGGTATTGGCTTTGTGCATTGCATTTGGAACCGCTGCTGTGGCCGATCGAGCGGGGTTTGTGCCATGGCTGTGGTTCGAGTTCGAACTCGCTCCCGAACGGGCACTCGAGCACGAATCTTGTGTTGGCTGCTGTTCGTGTAGAGGCTGCTCGAGTGCCCTCTCGTACTGTCGCTGGTACGAGGTCGTTACCCGCTCTCTCTTTGCGCCTTCTCTCGTTCCTTGCTGTTTCCGGCTCTCTCCACACGAAGCATCGGCATACGGTGCATCGATACGTGTATGTGTGTGTTGGAGTGTGGGAAGCGGAATTATTGGCGCGCTCGGTGCTTGACATTGCGGTGCTTTGGCTGACGCCGCTGCCGCTGCCGACGCCGCCAATGCCTCAAGCCGGCGACTACCGCTGCTGCTGCTGCTGATGTTCTGCTGCTTCTGCTGCCGCTGGCGTTCCTGGGTATGGACCGCCTCAACCCAATCGCCGATCTGGAACTGCTCCTGGCTGGTGAGATTGGGAATGGCCGCCCAGCTGTTGGGGCAGGGCAGGTCGGGGATGGGGCTTGTGGCCGGAGTGGCCGTGATGGTGGTGTCGGTATTTGTGGTCCTCACATACCCGGTAATGGTGGCTGGAGCCGGTCCAGGAATTGGAGGAAGTGCCTCCAACCAGGTGGCGGAGTCGGTGGATTGGCGTCTCAGTATCGCTGCGTTTGCCACGGCGCCGGTGGCTGCGCTGTCGGCGCTGGCTTCGCCGTCGGCGGCGCTGTCGGAGCTGGCAGTGGAAATGGCTGATTTGGGGCGATCCCTGGCTGTGACGCCGTGTGGTCCTCGTCGTCGTCGTCCTCTTCTGGCAGTGGATCCGCGTGGCATAGCTGCGCTGGATTGGCTTTGGTTGGCAAGGGAAAAAGAGAAAGAGAGAGAGATAAACTTTTCGGCACTTTGACGGAGGGACTAAACCTCAAACACGACTCGACTCCACAACGTTCACGACACGACTTTACATTTAGGATAGAGATCCAGACTCGAGACTCGATTCCACGATCGGGGCAAAAGGCTCCAAAAGTATGAATTGTCAAGAGGGTGTCAAGTGTGTGTGTGTGCGGTGTGAGTCAAGAAAGTAAAGTGGGGCCACGCTCAAAAGTATGCTGTCTCTTCCTTGTAATTTTCCCTAACTTAAAATTTGATTTGATCCCCTGTGAGTTTGTCAACTTGATGTTTTGTTGGTTGTAATGCGGTATGTGGTCTTCAGTCCCCTCTACTACCCTTGCCGCCTGCTGAGGGCAGACGACTAGGAATGTATCATGTACATGTGGGCGGGCAGTTTATAGGGAACGTAGTGGATATATGCGAAGACTTGCATATTTGGCTCAATTTAGGCCGTAGTGGTGGGGTGTGGCGGCAACTGATGCTGATTTGAAGGTCGATTACGAAACCGATAATCAATTGTCAGCACCGTTGCCGCCGAAGTTTTATCACAGATTGTAATACCGCACTAATTACGATAATAACAATGGGGGGGGGGGGGGGGGGAAGAAGGGGTTAAAGAAATGAGATCGAAGTGTGCAGAAATGTGCAGTGCTGCAACACGTAGTCAGTTGAGGAATAGATAAAGAGAAAAGGTAAACAATGCAGGTGCTTTGCATGGAAAATAAGTGGAAAGGCACTAAATAAAAGAGACAAGCACTTGCAGAAATAGCAATACAGATAAGTAATAGACTGGAGTGGAGACGACGGAAAAACAGGTAATAAAAGAGATACTACACTGGAACAAAGACGAGACAAAACAGGTACAATTGATTTACGTTTACAATATTACAATAAACATAACAATTTAAAATAATGTCTATATCTTTTACTATAATTACAGGGAAGACAAGAAGCATCGGCCGGCATAGCAAAACACAATGCTTGTAAAGACATTGCGTTGCATACCGGCCGACCCTGTCGTCCCCCCTGGTCGTCGAAATTGGCGTCATCCGGAGTCGTCAGAGGTAGCTGCAATTAGCACCTCGTCGTCGTTGTGGCTGTGGCTGCCCTCTTGGAGAACCAGTGGCACTGGTCCGGCCACCAGCTGGGAGCCAGGATTGACGGCATACATATTACTGTGGCGACACGGGTCCGGCCGCCAAAGTGAAATGGATGTGAGTGTGTGTGTGCGTCGGCAATTGTGGCCCTGATGTAGAGCGAGTGGCACTGGTCCGGCCACCAGCTGTGGGCAATGGTGGACAATGACACACATAACTCGAACGGCACAGGTCCGGCCGCCCAAGTGTAATGGATGTGTGTGTGTGTGTGTGTCTGAATGGCTGGCGGTAAGTATTTTCAGAGCCCTTTTTTAATCGTATGTGTGGCTGATAAATTTTTTCTTTTCCAGGACCATAGGGCACTCTGAATGCCATGGCACTGGATCCGGCCACCAACTAAGGACGATGGCGGACACGACACACATCTACTCGAACGGCACAGGTCCGGCCGCCCAAGTGTAATGGATGTTTGTGTGTGTGTGTGTCTGAATGGCAGGCGGTAAGTATTTTGAGCGCCCTTTTTAATCGTATGTGTGGCTGATAAATTTTTCCTTTTCCAGGACCATAGGGCACTCTGAATGCCATGGCACTGGATCCGGCCTCCAACTAAGGACGATGGCGGACACGACACACATCTACTCGAACGGCACAGGTCCGGCCGCCCAAGTGTAATGGATGTTTGTGTGTGTGTTGATGTTTTATTTAATTGCTTTGATGGCGGCAGCGTCCGTTGTTAATTTTTGTTGTGGCATGCGATTGATATGCATTTGTCCTTTAATCCAGTGCAGTGGCAGAGATGTGTCCAATTAGTACACAGCGTTCCAGGATATCTGGTTGTCAAGATGGTACCTCATGTTGCGGGCGTAGGCCTTAATGTCATCCATGGAGTCGTCATCTGTCCACATCTCATCGTCATCATTTTCTTCATCCGTTTCAGGATCCGTCTCTGGAATGGCGGCTGGCGTTGGCCCTAACGTTTCTTGTGGTGGCTGTGGAGCTGGGGCAACCACTGTTGCTGCTGCCATTGTTGGTGGATTTCCCGATGTTTCTGGAACTGCTGGAGTTGTCGTCACTGCCTGGGATTGGATGAGCGAGGTGAGTAGTGACATCATCACTTCCAGCCTCTTTTCCAATCGCGTCATCCTCTGCGTATTCTCTGGCTGGGGCTGGGGCGGGGGCGGGGGCAGGGGCATTTTGTGTAATTGTCCGCTGATGTTGTTGCTGTTGCTGGTTTGATTGTTGGTGATGGAGATGGTTTTGAATTTGGGGGATATGGGATTTGCTTGCCTGTTGGTTAGTTTCCCGGAGTCGTCGTTTGGCCGATGCATAATTGGCATCCAAATTGTCGTCGTCATCGTCATCAAACTCAACAACCATATCATCACTGTCATCATCGTCATCGTCATCCACCTCTGCAGCAGAGGTGGATGGGATATCATCGGTATTGGCTGTGTTTGTTGCTATTGGCTGATGTTGTTGTTGTTTGTTGATGTGTTTGCTGCTGCTGATGTTCCTCTGGCGGCGGTGGTGGGGGGGGGTCCGCCTGTTAACATTGCTGTTAACAGGCATCGTCTGGCTGCCGACGTAATTGTAGTTGTCGTTTTTGTGTTTGATGTCGCTGTTTGTGTGCTGATGTATGTCATCATTGTATTTGTGGTTGTGGTATTGGCTTTGTGCATTGCATTTGGAACCGCTGCTGTGGCCGATCGAGCGGGGTTTGTGCCATGGCTGTGGTTCGAGTTCGAACTCGCTCCCGAACGGGCACTCGAGCACGAATCTTGTGTTGGCTGCTGTTCGTGTAGAGGCTGCTCGAGTGCCCTCTCGTACTGTCGCTGGTACGAGGTCGTTACCCGCTCTCTCTTTGCGCCTTCTCTCGTTCCTTGCTGTTTCCGGCTCTCTCCACACGAAGCATCGGCATACGGTGCATCGATACGTGTATGTGTGTGTTGGAGTGTGGGAAGCGGAATTATTGGCGCGCTCGGTACCGCTAGGCTTGGCTTGGCTTGGCATAGCGGTGCTTGACATTGCGGTGCTTTGGCTGACGCCGCTGCCGCTGCCGACGCCGCCAATGCCTCAAGCCGGCGACTACCGCTGCTGCTGCTGCTGATGTTCTGCTGCTTCTGCTGCTGGCTTCCTGGGTATGGACCGCCTCCACCCAATCGCCGATCTGGAACTGCTCCTGGCTGGTGAGATTGGGAATGGCCGCCCAGCTGTTGGGGCAGGGCAGGTCGGGGATGGGGCTTGTGGCCGGAGTGGCCGTGATGGTGGTGTCGGTATTTGTGGTCCTCACATACCCGGTAATGGTGGCTGGAGCCGGTCTAGAAATTGGAGGAAGTGCCTCCAACCAGGTGGCGGAGTCGGTGGATTGGCGTCTCAGTATCGCTGCGTTTGCCCCGGCGCCGGTGGCTGCGCTGTCGGCGCTGGCCTCGCCGTCGGCGGCGCTGTCGGAGCTGGCAGTGGAAATGGCTGATTTGGGGCGATCCCTGGCTGTGACGCCGTGTGGTCCTCGTCGTCGTCGTCCTCTTCTGGCAGTGGATCCGCGTGGCATAGCTGCGCTGGATTGGCTTTGGTTGGCAAGGGAAAAAGAGAAAGAGAGAGAGATAAACTTTTCGGCACTTTGACGGAGGGACTAAAC
Organism: Drosophila persimilis; assembly: GCF_003286085.1. NCBI lineage: Eukaryota > Metazoa > Arthropoda > Insecta > Diptera > Drosophilidae > Drosophila > Drosophila persimilis. Next base: position 9,225 of record NW_020825638.1, read on the forward strand.
CTCAAACACGACTCGACTCCACAACGTTCACAACACGACTTTCCATTTGGATAGAGATCCAGACTCGAGACTCGATTCCACGATCGGGGCAAAAGGCTCCAAAAGTACGAATTGTCAAGAGGGTGTCAAGTGTGTGTGTGTGCGGTGTGAGTCAAGAAAGTAAAGTGGGGCCACGCTCAAAAGTATGCTGTCTCTTCTTTGTAATTTTCCCTAACTTAAAATTTGATTTGATCCCCTGTGAGTTTGTCAACTTGATGTTTTGTTGGTTGTAATGCGGTATGTGGTCTTCAGTCCCCTCTACTACCCTTGCCGCCTGCTGAGGGCAGACGACTAGGAATGTATCATGTACATGTGGGCGGGCAGTTTATAGGGAACGTAGTGGATATATGCGAAGACTTGCATATTTGGCTCAATTTAGGCCGTAGTGGTGGGGTGTGGCGGCAACTGATGCTGATTTGAAAGTCGATTACGAAACCGATAATCAATTGTCAGCACCGTTGCCGCCGAAGTTTTATCACAGATTGTAATAATTTTTTTTTAGTGGGGTGTCGGAGAACCGCACTAATTACGATAGTAACAATAAGGGGGGGGGGGGGGGGGGAAGAAGGGGTTAAAGAAATGAGATCGAAATGTGCAGAAATGTGCAGTGTTGCAACACGTAGTCAATTGGGTAATAGATAAAGGGAAAAGGTAAACAATGCATGTGCTTTGCATGGAAAATAAGTGGAAAGGCACTAAATAAAAGAGACAAGCACTTGCAGAAATAGCAATACAGATAAGTAATAGACTGGAGTGGAGACGACGGAAAAACAGGTAATAAAAGAGATACTACACTGGAACAAAGACGAGACAAAACAGGTACAATTGATTTACGTTTACAATATTACAATAAACATAACAATTTAAAATAATGTCTATATCTTTTACTATAATTACAGGGAAGACAAGAAGCATCGGCCGGCATAGCAAAACACAATGCTTGTAAAGACATTGCGTTGCATACCGGCCGACCCCGTCGTCCCCCCTGGTCGTCGAAATTGGCGTCATCCGAAGTCGTCAGAGGTAGCTGCAATTAGCACCTCGTCGTCGTTGTGGCTGTGGCTGCCCGCTTGGAGAACCAGTGGCACTGGTCCGGCCACCAGCTGGGAGCCAGGAGTAGACGGCACACATAGTACTGTTGCGACACGGGTCCGGCCGCCAAAGTGAAATGGATGTGAGTGTGTGTGTGTGCGTCGGTAATTGTGGCCCTAATGTAGAGCGAGTGGCACTGGTCCGGCCACCATCTGTGGGCAATGGCGGTCGATGACACGCCTACTCGAACGGCGCAGGTCCGGCCGCCCAAGTGTAATGGATGTGTGTGTGTGTGTGTGTGTGTCTGAATGGCTGGCGGTATGTAACTTGAGAGCCCTTTTTTAATCGTATGTGTGGCTGATGGATTTTTCCTTTTCCAGGACCATAGGGCACTCTGAATGCCATGGCACTGGATCCGGCCACCAACTAAGGACGATGGCGATGGCATAACTCGAACGGCCCAGGTCCGGCCGCCCAAGTGTAATGGATGTTTGTGTGTGTGTGTCTGAATGGCTGGCGGTAAGTATTTTGAGCGCCCTTTTTAATCGTATGTGTGGCTGATGGATTTTTCCTTTTCCAGGACCATAGGGCACTCTGAATGCCATGGCACTGGATCCGGCCACCAGCTAAGGACGATGGCGATGGCATAACTCGAACGGCCCAGGTCCGGCCGCCCAAGTGTAATGGATGTTTGTGTGTATATTTCCATTCCAGGTGCACATGGCACTCTGAATGCCACGGCACCTGGTTCCAGCAACCAGATGAGGGCAATGGCGGAGAACGACACACCTACTCGAACGGCACAGGTCCGGCCGCCCAAGTGTAATGGATGTTTGTGTGTGTGTGTCTGAATGGCTGGCGGTAAGTATTTTGAGCGCCCTTTTTAATCGTATGTGTGGCTGATGGATTTTTCCTTTTCCAGGACCATAGGGCACTCTGAATGCCATGGCACTGGATCCGGCCACCAGCTAAGGACGATGGCGGACACGACACACATCTACTCGAACGGCACAGGTCCGGCCGCCCAAGTGTAATGGATGTTTGTGTGTGTGTTGATGTTTTATTTAATTGCTTTGATGGCGGCAGCGTCCGTTGTTAATTTTTGTTGTGGCATGCGGTTGATATGCATTTGTCATTTAATCCATTGCAGTGGCAGAGATGTGTCCAATTAGTACACAGCGTTCCAGGATATCTGGTTGTCAAGATGGTACCTCATGTTGCGGGCGTAGGCCTTAATGTCATCCATGGAGTCGTCATCTGTCCACATCTCATCGTCATCATTTTCTTCATCCGTTTCAGGATCCGTCTCTGGAATGGCGGCTGGCATTGGCCCTGACGTTTTTTGTGGTGTCTGTGGAGCTGGGGCAACCACTGCTGCTGCTGTCATTGTTGGTGGATTTTCCGATGTCACTGGAACTGCTGGAGTTGCCGTCACTGCCTGGGATTGGATGAGCGAGGTGAGTAGTGACATCATCGCTTCCAGCCTCTTTTCCAATCGCGTCATCCTCTGCGTATTCTCCAACAGTGCCTGGCTGCAGGATCCCTCGCAAGATTGGCGTTTCGGCTGCATCTTCTGCCGGGAGCGGTTGTTGGCAAGCTGCTGCTGTCGCTGTTGTTGTTCGCGCTGCGGCTGCTGTTGCAGCTGCTGTAGCTGCTGCTGCCTGGGAACGGCTCAATGGCTGCTCTGGACGTCGTCGCCCAGTGCGTGGGCCAGAGGCAGCAGGCGTCTGTTTTTTTGTATGTATTGGCTGCTGCTGCTTCTGCTTCTGCTGATGTTGTTGTCCTCTTCGTCGCCCAGGAGAGGAGACATTGAGTGGCGTCCATGCTGCCTGCTGCTGCTGTCCGCGCCAGGGATTGGCTGGCGTTTGAGCTTGCTGTTGCTGCTGCTGTCGGCGCCCTGGATGTGCTGTTGTTGTTCTTGCTGGTGGTGGCTGCTGCTCTGGCAATGGCTGCAGAAGCGAGCTGCGCTTGCGACGCAACTCCTGCATGGCCACTCGGTGGGACAGAAGGCGGCCCCTTGCTGCCTTGAATGCCGGACATCCCTTGTAGGCGCTGATGTGGGCGCCCTGGCAATTGGCGCATTTAGGGGCGTCTGCCCTTGGCTTGGCACATGCCGTGGACGCGTGGGCACCCGCACACTTCATACAGACGAATGAACGCCTGCAGTAGGTGCGGGTGTGCCCGAATGCCTGACATCTGTGGCACTGGGCTGGGTCCACCCGCTTGGCCTGCCTTTCCACGGTCACCAACTGGTTGCCCAGCTGGGTTAATTGGAGGACATCGTGGTGGCTTTCATCCGGCTTGGGGGCTATCTCCAACTCGAACTGGTCGAGCGGCTGTCCATCGGATCTCCCTTTAATGGCTCTAATAAATATAACATAATAACCCAATTCGGCCATCTGATTTTTTATTAGTTGGGTGCTTGTGGAGTGGTGGAGATCTCGCACGACGATCCGTAGCCCACGGTCACTCTTGTGCTGGTGTGTGTAGTGGCCAGTCATCGCCTCGTTGCCGTCGCCATCGCCCAGGATTGCCATGATGGCATCCCTGGTAGCCATGTCGCGGGCCTGGATACGGACACCATTGCGGCTGATGAGCTTGGTGTGATAGCTACTGTTGCCCACCCTCGGGTCATTCTGCAGCTTGTCCAGAATGGGCATAATGTCGGGGACAGCTGGCAGAATGATGGGGGGGGGAATAATTGTCGTTGGTTGGTGCTGCCGCTGCAGCATCCGAATTTGTCTGGCATTGGGCATACTCAGGGCGGGCAGCTGGAGCAGCCCAACGCCGCCGCCGCTGCTGCTGTGGGTTCCTGTGCCGCAGCTACTAGTTGCATTTGCAGGTGAGTGAGGTAGAACTAGTGGAGCATTGGCAGGGGCAGGAGCAGGGGCAGGGGCGGGGGCGGGGGCATTTTATGTAATTGTCCGCTGATGTTGTTGCTGGTTTGATTGTTGGTGATGGGGATGGTTTTGAATTTGGGGGATATGGGATTTGCTTGCCTGTTGGTTAGTTTCCCGGAGTCGTCGTTTGGCCGATGCATAATTGGCATCCAAATTGTCGTCGTCGTCATCGTCATCAAACTCAACAACCATATCATCACTGTCATCATCGTCATCATCATCATCATCCACCTCGGCGCGGACGCGCTTCAGTGGCGAACGGGCCGCTGTTGTTGTTGTTGTTGATGTGTTTGCTGCTGCTGATGTTCCTCTGGCGGCGGTGGTGGGGGGGGTCCGCCTGTTAACATTGCTGTTAACAGGCATCGTCTGGCTGCCGACGTAATTGTAGTTGTCGTTTTTGTGTTTGATGTCGCTGTTTGTGTGCTGATGTATGTCATCATTGTATTTGTGGTTGTGGTATTGGCTGTGTGCATTGCATTTGGAACCGCTGCTGTGGCCGATCGAGCGGGGTTTGTGCCATGGCTGTGGTTCGAGTTCGAACTCGCTCCCGAACGGGCACTCGAACACGAATCTTTTGTTGGCTGCTGTTCGTGTAGAGGCTGCTCGAGTGCCCTCTCGTACTGTCGCTGGTACGAGGTCGTTACCCGCTCTCTCTTTGCGCTCACTCTCGCTCCTTGCTGTTTCCGGCTCTCTCCACACGAAGCATCGGCATACGGTGCATCGATACGTGTATGTGTGTGTTGGAGTGTGGGAAGCGGAATTATTGGCGCGCTCGGTACCGCTAGGCTTGGCTTGGCTTGACATAGCGGGGCTTGACATTGCGGTGCTTAGGCTGACGCCGCTGCCGCTGCCGACGCCGCCAATGCCTCAAGCCGGCGACTACCGCTGCTGCTGCTGCTGGCGTTCCTGGGTATGGACCGCCTCCACCCAATCGCCGATCTGGAACTGCTCCTGGCTGGTGAGATTGGGAATGGCCGCCCAGCTGTTGGGGCAGGGCAGGTCGGGGATGGGGCTTGTGGCCGGAGTGGCGGTGATGGTGGTGTCGGCATTTGTGGTCCTCACATACCCGGTAATGGTGGCTGGAGCCGGTCCAGGAATTGGAGGAAGTGCCTCCAACCAGGTGGCGGAGTCGGTGGATTGGCGTCTCAGTATCGCTGCGTTTGCCACGGCGCCGGTGGCTGCGCTGTCGGCGCTGGCCTCGCCGTCGGCGGCGCTGTCGGAGCTGGCAGTGGAAATGGCTGATTTGGGGCGATCCCTGGCTGTGACGCCGTGTGGTCCTCGTCGTCGTCGTCCTCTTCTGGCAGTGGATCCGCGTGGCATAGCTGCGCTGGATTGGCTTTGGTTGGATTTGGTAATAAAGTTTTTCGACCGACGCGAGTGGAGATTTTGTCAAGTCAGATTGATTCACACAGTTTTTTCGCTTTTTTTTCCAATTATATACCCGCTTTGGGTTGAGGGCTCTCAGTGCTCCATACAGGGGAGGGACTGAGAGGCTGGGGTGTGAGCCGCCAGCAACCAAGCGCGTTGCTTTATTAATTTCTCTTTGTGGGCAGTATATGTCTTAATTTAGTAGATGTACATTTTTGTTTGTTTTTACAATTTGTGAGGAACCATGGTTCCCACAGGCCGAGTGCGACCAAAGGCACAGTCGGATAAAAGCTGACGGCCGGCCGGATAAGGCGAAGGTCAGGCCAGATGCCCCCGGTTATCCGGACGCGGCGAAGAGGCCAAGGGCCTCGAGAGGGGAAGTGCCCTGCTCTCGGAGAGAGAGACACAAGAGAGGCAAAGGAAACGGCGGGATCGGGCCAGCAGTAATTTGGCGCATGACCAAATAAGGGCACGGGATCACGCCGCCGGTCAGGCCCCGTTACGAAGGCCGTGGAAACCAGGAGACGGCGATGGAAAACTACCGACGCCGAGCCGGGGCCCGGCAAGGGGCTATAAAAGGAGGCGGCGGCGTCAAAGCGGGGCTTTTTTCACGCAGATAAGTAAGCGCGCGCGCACGTGGAGACCCGGTCGAAACGCAAGAGTGATACTCGGTACGAGACAAAGAAGTGTAGTGAAGTGTAGCAGCAGGCAGACAGGCCCCGCCTGCCCCCCCAGAGTAAGTCTAAATTAAGTGAAGATCCCCGTACGCCGGTGGAAGCTAGGAGGGGAGTGCGAGACGTGGAGTGCGGATTCGAGTGGCGGACCAAAGCAATAGCGGAGGTCAACTTGCCCCAATCAATAGCCTCGACGCTGCCACACCCGACGAGAGCCCCCGCGTGGTGGAGATCGGTAGTTAAGAGAAACTGTAACACCTAGCCCTAAGTCCTAATAGAATTGCGAATAAAGCGAAATTCAAATACAAAGAAAAGGAAAGTCTTATCATTTGTCGTTGGGGGCAACAATAAAAATACGTTGCTGCGAATCTGCCGACCGCTGAGCAAGCCCAGCAAACTCAAGCGGGCCCAAAAAGCAGGTTCGTTACAACTGGCGCCCAACGTGGGGCCTACAACGACAAATAATAGGACAAAGGGAGGGAGAGTATAGACGAGAGAATGGGGAAGGGACAATGGATCCATCGGTTGAGAAAGGAGGAGCTTGTCCAATGCGGCCACGCCTTCGGCGTGCGGTTGGAGGGTACCGTGGACGAAATGAGAAGAACCTTTAAGGAATGGATGAGGGAACACGAGGATGAGGCAGAGTGGGCCGATCTGATAGAGGTGTGGGAGTGCCGGGCGAACAGGTCCTCGCCGACACCCCGGGCGGACGATAAACAAGCCGCGTACGAGCACCTGGCGCCCCCACCCGGCGCAGCCGCGGCTGCGCTGTGGAGGTCCCCAGTCGATATACAAAGAGAGTTGATAGCGAGTCTTTCAGTGCCCATACCGGAACGCTCACACACAGGAACGCCTAGCAGGCCCCGTCACCCAGGAAGGGACCGAAGCCGAGAAGCCGAGAGGGAGAGAGTCGAACCAGCCACCACACGGCCAGCACACCTGGACTACGCTAGAGTGGCGAAACAGGTGAGAGAGTGGTCGTTCCGGTTCGACGGTACGACGAAGCCTCTCGAGTTCTTGGAGCAGGTCGAGTGGTCCGCCGAGACATACGGTCTGGACCCGGATCTGATCCCCAGGGCGATGCCGGAGCTGCTAAAAGGGCGGGCGTTGATGTGGTTCGTGGCGAACAATCGGCAGTGGAGAACGTGGAAAGAGTTCTCTTCCAGCTTCCAGGCTTACTTTCTGCCTCGGGGATACTTTGAGAAGTTGCTGCAGGAAGTGAGGATGCGGAAACAGAAGTGGGGCGAACCGTTCAAAGAATACATGGTAGAGATGCAGACACTTATGCGACCCCTGAAATGTCCCCAAGAGGAGCAAACGGAGTTGATTCGGGAGAACAGCATGCCCGACTTGAGAGCGTATATGAGACCACACCGGTGCAAGGATCTCGACACCATGATGGAACTGGCAGACGAGTTCGAGGCGCTGGAAAGGGACCGCCTAGAGTTCCAACGGGAGAATCCCACCGTGAAAGCCCGGGCAGCGAATCCCTTCCACAAGCCGGCCGACACGACGGCATGTCGACGATGCAAAGACGGCCCGCTGGAGGAGGCAGCACGGGAGGAAAGGGGAGCGCATGGCCGCTTGCCGACACCGACCAACGGCAATATCGAGGACGGATATGTCAAGAATCCGGCCCAGGCGTGCCGAAGGTGTGGGAGCGCGGATCATTGGAGCCGGGAGTGCAACGGTCGACCGCTCACCTACTGCTGGAGATGCGGAAAAGTGGGCATCTCGGCGTGGCAGTGCTGCAGGAAGACGGGAAACGCCCCGCGACCCACGCCGCGGAGGGCCGTGCCAGGGTCGCAAGAAACGGTCCCTCAAGCCTAGTCGGCAGGCTGATCTGCGAGGAGGAGCAGTTATCCGCAGTAGTGGAGGTCGCGGGCGTGGAGCTGCAAGCCACGGTGGATACAGGAGCCACCAGCAGTTTCGTGAGCCGCGAGCTGGCGGACCGACTGAAGGGTGAAGGCCGGGAGGTGGCGGCAAGGAAAAGGGTGAGGTTGGCAGATGGCCATAGCCAGGAGATCACACACCAGATCGAAACGAAGGTAGGCTTTGGGAACAAGGAGATCCCAATGGTGCTACTCGTATTGCCGGGTGTGATCGACGAGTTAGTGTTGGGATGGGATTTCCTCCGCGCGGTCGGGGCAGTGGTGACCTGTGCAGGACACAGGGTGGTGATCCCTGCCCAAGATCGGGAACGAGGAGGACAGGAGGAAAGACTGTCAGTGGCGAAGGCCGAAGCTGGAGAGACAGGACCGGAATACGCCAACAAGACGGACACGACCCTAAGAACGGCCGCCCGAGAGGTGGCGGAAAGCACAAACGGGAATGAGGGGGCGAGGGAAGAGCCAGTGGAGGACTTCTTGGCCCGAGAGTTGGAGGCGTTTGCCAAGATCGAGGGGGTGTCTAATGTGGCGGTGCATACAATCACCATGAGTGACCCGCAACCGATTAAACAAAGGTATTACCCAAAGAACCCCAAAATGCAGGCCGAGATTAACCAGAAAGTGGACGAACTGTTAGAAAAGGGATGCATAGAGCCGTCAAAGAGCCCCTACAGTTCGCCTATAGTGATGGTGAAGAAGAAGAATGGCAAGTGGAGATTGTGCGTGGACTTTCGTCAAGTGAACGCGAGATCAGTAAAGGACGCATACCCAATGCCCAGGATCGATTACATACTCGATCAGCTGCGGGAAGCAAAGTTCATAAGTAGCCTGGATCTGAAGGATGGATATTGGCAGATCCCCCTGGCCGAGAGCAGCCGGCCGATCACGGCGTTCACGGTGCCCGGCAAGGGGCTATACCAATGGAAGGTGATGCCGTTTGGGTTACACTCCGCGTCGGCCACCTTTCAACGGGCATTAGACCAAGTGATAGGGCCCGAGATGATGCCGCACGCATTCGCGTACCAGGATGACATAGTGGTCATCGGGCGAACAGAAGAAGAACACCGAAGAAACCTGAAAGAGGTGTTTCGACGGCTCCGCTTGGCCAACCTGCGGCTGAATGCGGACAAGTGCGAATTCTTCAGGAAAGAGCTGCGGTATCTGGGCCACAAGGTAACCGGCGAAGGGATATGTACGGACCCCGAGAAAGTCGCAGCCATCGCCGAACTGAAGCCGCCGACCAATGTCAAGGAGCTAAGGCAGTACTTGGGAGTGGCCTCGTGGTACCGGAGGTTCGTGCCCGACTTCGCCACCCTAGTGCAGCCTCTCACCGGGCTCCTCAAGAAGAAGACAGAATGGGTCTGGACCCGGGAACGGCAGGAAGCGTTCGAGGAGGTGAAGAGAAGGCTAGTGGCGGACCCCGTGCTGGCGTGCCCCGACTTCTCGAAGAAATTCATCCTGCAGACAGACGCCAGTGATTATGGGCTGGGCGCGATTCTCACTCAGGAGACGGAAAGGGGAGAGCGGGTAATATCGTATGCTAGCAGGACGCTAAACGGACCCGAAAGGAACTATTCGGCGACGGAGAAAGAATGTCTGGCCATTGTGTGGGCCATACGCCGGTTGAGGCCATACTTGGAAGGGTATCGCTTCAAGGTGGTCACGGACCACATGGCTCTGAAATGGTTAAATAGCATAGAGAGTCCGTCGGGAAGAGTGGCGAGATGGGCATTAGAGTTGCAGCAGTACGACTTTGAAATCGCATACAGGAAAGGACAGCTCAACGTGGTAGCCGACGCACTCTCCCGACAGCCGGTGGAGGAGCGAGGCCGTCGAATAAGAAATGTGGAGGGAACACCGCCAGTGGGCGAGCCGCCCTGCAAGTGGTTAGAAGGCATGGCAGAGAAGGTCAGGAAAGAAGCCCCAAAGTACCCCGACTATGTGGAGAAGGGGGGGAACCTGTACCGGCACATTCCGCACCGGGCCGGGAGCGAAGAAGTCGCCTCGTGGAAGTTATGTGTGCCGAAATATGCCCGAGAAAGGGTTTTAAAGGAGAGCCACGATAACCCGGAGGCAGGCCACGCCGGCGGAAGGAGAACCGCGGCACGGGTGGCGGCAAGGTATTACTGGCCGGGGATGTACAGAGACGTGAGGGCCTACGTGCGAAAGTGCGAACTATGCCTGCGTTTTAAGCCAAGTCAGCTACAAGCGGCAGGGGAGATGTTGACACAGGTACCGGAAGAACCATGGGCAACGGTATGCGCGGACTTCGTGGGTCCGCTGCCGAGATCGAAGCATGGGAACTCGATGCTGCTGGTGCTATTGGATCGATTTTCAAAATGGACCGAGTTGGTGCCGCTGAGGAAGGCCACAGCCGAGGCACTAATAAAGGCCTGTCGAGAACGCATAATAGCCCGGTTTGGGGCACCCAAAGTCTTCATTACGGACAATGGGGTGCAGTTTGCGGGCAGGGCATTTAAACGATTTCTGGAGCAGCTAGGAGTCCGCCACCAGTTCACGGCGCCATACACGCCGCAAGAAAACCCGACAGAGCGAACAAACAGAACAATAAAGACCATGATCGCTCAGTTCACCGAGGGCGATCAAAGGTGTTGGGACGAAAAGTGGCCGGAGCTAATGCTGGCCATGAATTCGGGAGTGTCGGATGCAACTGGATATTCACCGGCGTTCGTGGTGCAAGGAAGGGAACCCCGGCTGCCAAAGGCCCTATATGACGAGGAGACGGTAGGCACGGGGCAGGGCACAGAGACGCCGGATGAAAATGCGAAGAAGTTAAAAGAGCTATTTCAGTTGGTACGACGAAACTTGGAAAGGGCAGCCCAGGATCAGGCCAGGCACTACAACCTGAGAAGAAGACCGTGGAGACCCAAAGTGGGAGAAATCGTATGGGCCAAACAGCACCACCTGTCCAATGCGGCGGAGGGATTCGCCGCGAAGCTGGCACCAAGGTACGATGGGCCATACCAGATAGAGGACTTTATATCCCCCGTTATCTGCCACCTAAGAAAGGAGGGCGACAGGAAGAAGAGAACGGCCCACATACGGGACCTGAAACCCCAGCCCGAGGAGCGAGAGACGCAGGGGTGAGGGGGGAATGGATAGAAGGGGTCACCCAAAAAGGGTCACGCAGGGCCAGGAACGGTAGGGTGCCACGCAGGACACGGGGTAGGGTGCCACGCAGGACACGGGGAGGAGTGCCACGCAGGACACGGGGAAGGGTGCCGCGCAGGACACGCACGAGACTCGTCAGCACGCAGGGTGACGGACTGGTGCACTTAGAGACGGGGGAAGGGTGCCGCGCAGGACACGCACGAGACTCGTCAGCACGCAGGGTGACGGAATGGCGCACTTAGATTTAATAAAAAAAAAAAGAGAAGGAGCAGGAAAGCTGTGGTTGGAACGATCTGGAAAAAAAAGAGTGAGAATTAGTAGGAGTAAAGAAAATTAAGGCGAGAAGAGGAAAAACTCAGCAAACCTGAACAGGAAACGCGTCCCCAAAGCTGGGAGGCGAATCCGGGGTCGGGGAGGGTGATCTCAGGCAGCGGATGACCAAGGGAAACCCAGGGGCCAGGCTCACGCCTCAACGCGGCCTCACAGGGCAACTACGAGCGTCGGGCCGGAACGACGGGTGCCGCTCATGCGTGGTCTACCGGGCGAGGAGTCGGATGACCCTCGGGTCCGAGCCACTGTGTGAGGGAGACGCCGGTCAAAAGAGTCCGGCCGGGGGCGCGTAGTAGTTGCCCTGGGATGTGAGCCAAAGATTCCAGCCCGGGCGGAGGGTCGAAGGACCCGTTGTTCACGAGCGGAATCGCGGCAAGCGACCCGCAGTGAGGGCAGAGGGCGAGCTGGAAAGGGAGAAAGGGTTAAGTAAAAGTCATCCGGGTCGGGAGAACTCACCCAGGCCAAGGAGGGTCCAATCAGCACGGGATGAAGAACAGGTCGACGGTAGCAGGGAAGTAAATTGTAATTAAAATAAAAGGAAAAATACACGTAAGCACAAATGGGAAGGGGGTGGGTCCATCAAAGATGGAAAAATATTATCCGTCAGCCAACACAGAGCGCGGCGAGAACACAACAGTATCCAAAAAAAAAGACAAGGCGAAGTCGGATAGAGAGCGGAGAGCGCGTCGGTACTCACCCAACCAGGGGAAAGATGCCGTTAGAGAGCGCGGCCTGTAGAGAGAGGCCATGAGCACACGCGTAACAACCGTTAGAACCAGGCAAGAGAGACCGAAACCCGACGCACCGGCACCGTTAGAGGGAACGACTGGTAATGCAACGCGGGTATATATGCGGGTGGAAGACGGAACAGCGAGCACTTGAAGGTAATTATCACCAAGGAGAAACCGCAGCAAAAAAAAAAAGGAAAAAAAAATGGAGACGAAACGGCTCACCCACGAGGATAGGAAGAAGAAGATGGAGGATCTGAGGGCGTTCTTGGAGGAGCAGCAGGCGATAGTGGGGGAGGGGGGCTACCGCGCCAAGGCTTCTCGTCAGCGACGGGCGTCCGTGCTCTCGCGTGGCGACGAGGAGGATTGGTGCGATGGCTCCCAGTTCCTCCAGCTGTTGGCCTCGCCGTTAGTATCGCCGGCGCCGTCGGGCCACGACTCCGTGTCACCGACGGTATCCTCGGACGAGGGGGCCGGGGAGAGCGACGACGACGTCATTTGCATCGACGGTCCACGCGCCCCAACCGCCCAAGAAAAGGCCAGAGTAAGAAGGCCGCTGACCCCGCGCGACCGGGGCGAGGCGTTAAAACGGAAGTTCCAGGAGGCGACGGCGGAGGAGAAGCGCCGGATCCGCCGGGTGCTGGAGGCGGCGCGAACGATCCGACGGCGGAGGGACGAGCGGCTGGAGGCGCGGCGGCGACAGGAGAGAAAGGCCACCAGGAAGGAGGAGCCCGGCCACGAGAGCGACGAGGCGCCGCCACCCCCGCCATTCCGAGTGGTGCGGCCGCCGATGCAGTCCCCGGCCAGGGGCGAGCGGGCCTCGAATCCCGAGGCCGAATGGCAGCGGCGACTGCAACAGGCCGAGGAGGAGGAAGACGAATTGTGGCAGCCTACGCCACCGGCCGAGGACGAAGAGGGCTCCGAGAGGCGGCCACCGCAAGCCAAGGAGCAGCAGCAGCAGCACCAACATCAGCAGCCGCAGCAGCAGCAGCCGCAGCAGCAGCAGCAGCAGCACCAACATCAGCAGCCGCAGCAGCAGCCGCAGCAGCAGCAGCAGCAGCAGCAGCCGCACCAGCATCAGCAGCGCCAGCAGCAGCAGCAGCAGCAGCAAGAGAACGGGCAGTGGCAGCAGCAGCCACAATGGAGGGGACCGGAGGCGGCCGTGATAGGGCCATACGTGTCCCAGGAGGTGAGGACCGCCGTGCGCCAGGGGATGGTGTGGCACCATCAGACCCTGCACATCACGTGGGCCTCGGGGCCCGCCCCGTGCGAGACTCAGCCAGAGACCGGCGCCCGGGTGTGGGAGGAGAGCCCCCTCGGCAGCAACGACAGGGACCCGCGGAGGAGAAACCACAAATCGGATCCCGCGCCGACGACGGCGGAGACGGCAACGGCAGAGGCGGCGACGGCAGAGGCGGCGACGGCAGAGTCGGCGACGGCGGAGGCGGCGACGGCGGAGACGGCAACGGCAGAGGCGGCGACGGCAGAGGCGGCGACGGCAGAGTCGGCAACGGCAGAGGCGGCGACGGCAGAGTCGGCGACGGCGGAGGCGGCGACGGCGACGGCAGAGGCGGCGACGGCAGAGGCGGCGACGGCGGAGGCGGCGACGGCGGAGGCGGCGACGGCGGAGGCGACGGAACACGCGGAGGTCGAGGCGTGGGAACGCGGTCCGTGGGTGTGGCCCGCGCCGGAGAGGTCGGGGGCGGTCGAGCGCCCAACACTGAAGAGGCAAGCCTCCTGCCCGGAGCCCCAGGCAAGACCCAAGCGGCCGGCCCTGCAGCGGCAGAGCTCAGCACCGGCAGCCACGGGCCACTGGAAGGCGATCCCGCGGGAGGAGTGGCCGGCGGCAGTGAGCCGCGCACAGGCCCAGATACGCCTCGTGGGTAGACGTGTAAAAAAATTGGTAAGCGAGCGAGGTACGCGTTACCGCATCGCCATGTCGGCCACGCGCACGGAGGTATTCAGAGAGCAAAAATAAAGGAAGACGGAGAAGAGAAGAAAAAAAGGGGGGGGGGGGGGCAGCAGAAACACAAAAAAAAAAAAGGGGGCAGAACACGCGGGAGAATATGAATAAAGAAAAAAAAACAAAGAAAAGAAGAAAACGGAATATCGACTAGGGGGGGAAGTATCGAGTGGATCGCAGAAGCGCCCCTACACCTTATCGATAGGCGGGAGTCGGCGCCAGCCAGAAAAGTGCAAGGGCTGACAGCGCCCCCGAGCCAAGGCGCCAGAGGGCGCCAGAACGCCGGCGATCCCAGGTACAACAAAGGGCGCGCGCAACTTCGGGCCGTTTGAATGAGGAAAGCCCACCCCATCCCGAGATCGCGGAAAACGGAAGTATTCCGCTACGGGAAGAAAGAGGGGGGTGTGAGGAACCATGGTTCCCACAGGCCGAGTGCGACCAAAGGCACAGTCGGATAAAAGCTGACGGCCGGCCGGATAAGGCGAAGGTCAGGCCAGATGCCCCCGGTTATCCGGACGCGGCGAAGAGGCCAAGGGCCTCGAGAGGGGAAGTGCCCTGCTCTCGGAGAGAGAGACACAAGAGAGGCAAAGGAAACGGCGGGATCGGGCCAGCAGTAATTTGGCGCATGACCAAATAAGGGCACGGGATCACGCCGCCGGTCAGGCCCCGTTACGAAGGCCGTGGAAACCAGGAGACGGCGATGGAAAACTACCGACGCCGAGCCGGGGCCCGGCAAGGGGCTATAAAAGGAGGCGGCGGCGTCAAAGCGGGGCTTTTTTCACGCAGATAAGTAAGCGCGCGCGCACGTGGAGACCCGGTCGAAACGCAAGAGTGATACTCGGTACGAGACAAAGGAGTGTAGTGAAGTGTAGCAGCAGGCAGACAGGCCCCGCCTGCCCCCCCAGAGTAAGTCTAAATTAAGTGAAGATCCCCGTACGCCGGTGGAAGCTAGGAGGGTAGTGCGAGACGTGGAGTGCGGATTCGAGTGGCGGACCAAAGCAATAGCGGAGGTCAACTTGCCCCAATCAATAGCCTCGACGCTGCCACACCCGACGAGAGCCCCCGCGTGGTGGAGATCGGTAGTTAAGAGAAACTGTAACACCTAGCCCTAAGTCCTAATAGAATTGCGAATAAAGCGAAATTCAAATACAAAGAAAAGGAAAGTCTTATCATTTGTCGTTGGGGGCAACAATAAAAATACGTTGCTGCGAATCTGCCGACCGCTGAGCAAGCCCAGCAAACTCAAGCGGGCCCAAAAAGCAGGTTCGTTACAAATTTAACTTTAAACGGCACTCAAACACTTTTTACTGGTACATTTAATGGCACAATAATTTACAAACATATAAACTGCAGCAACGTTAAACACTTGTAACCTCGACTAGGCCCGCACTCAGCATTGGGGGGGGGGGGGGGGGGGGGGGCAAGGGAAAAAGAGAAAGAGAGAGAGATAAACTTTTCGGCACTTTGACGGAGGGACTAAACCTCAAACACGACTCGACTCCACAACGTTCACGACACGACTTTCCATTTGGATAGAGATCCAGACTCGAGACTCGATTCCACGATCGGGGCAAAAGGCTCCAAAAGTATGAATTGTCAAGAGGGTGTCAAGTGTGTGTGTGTGCGGTGTGAGTCAAGAAAGTAAAGTGGGGCCACGCTCAAAAGTATGCTGTCTCTTCCTTGTAATTTTCCCTAACTTAAAATTTGATTTGATCCCCTGTGAGTTTGTCAACTTGATGTTTTGTTGGTTGTAATGCGGTATGTGGTCTTCAGTCCCCTCTACTACCCTTGCCACCTGCTGAGGGCAGACGACTAGGAATGTATCATGTACATGTGGGCGGGCAGTTTATAGGGAACGTAGTGGATATATGCGAAGACTTGCATATTTGGCTCAATTTAGGCCGTAGTGGTGGGGTGTGGCGGCAACTGATGCTGATTTGAAAGTCGATTACGAAACCGATAATCAATTGTCAGCACCGTTGCCGCCGAAGATTTATCACAGATTGTAATAATTTTTTTTTAGTGGGGTGTCGGAGAACCGCACTAATTACGATAGTAACAATAAGGGGGGGGGGGGGGGAAGAAGGGGTTAAAGAAATGAGATCGAAATGTGCAGAAATGTGCAGTGTTGCAACACGTAGTCAATTGGGGAATAGATAAAGGGAAAAGGTAAACAATGCATGTGCTTTGCATGGAAAATAAGTGGAAAGGCACTAAATAAAAGAGACAAGCACTTGCAGAAATAGCAATACAGATAAGTAATAGACTGGAGTGGAGACGACGGAAAAACAGGTAATAAAAGAGATACTACACTGGAACAAAGACGAGACAAAACAGGTACAATTGATTTACGTTTACAATATTACAATAAACATAACAATTTAAAATAATGTCTATATCTTTTACTATAATTACAGGGAAGACAAGAAGCATCGGCCGGCATAGCAAAACACAATGCTTGTAAAGACATTGCGTTGCATACCGGCCGACCCTGTCGTCCCCCCTGGTCGTCGAAATTGGCGTCATCCGAAGTCGTCAGAGGTAGCTGCAATTAGCACCTCGTCGTCGTTGTGGCTGTGGCTGCCCGCTTGGAGAACCAGTGGCACTGGTCCGGCCACCAGCTGGGAGCCAGGAGTAGACGGCACACATAGTACTGTGGCGACACGGGTCCGGCCGCCAAAGTGAAATGGATGTGAGTGTGTGTGTGTGCGTCGGTAATTGTGGCCCTAATGTAGAGCGAGTGGCACTGGTCCGGCCACCATCTGTGGGCAATGGCGGTCGATGACACGCCTACTCGAACGGCGCAGGTCCGGCCGCCCAAGTGTAATGGATGTTTGTGTGTGTGTTGATGTTTTATTTAATTGCTTTGATGGCGGCAGCGTCCGTTGTTAATTTTTGTTGTGGCATGCGGTTGATATGCATTTGTCATTTAATCCATTGCAGTGGCAGAGATGTGTCCAATTAGTACACAGCGTTCCAGGATATCTGGTTGTCAAGATGGTACCTCATGTTGCGGGCGTAGGCCTTAATGTCATCCATGGAGTCGTCATCTGTCCACATCTCATCGTCATCATTTTCTTCATCCGTTTCAGGATCCGTCTCTGGAATGGCGGCTGGCATTGGCCCTGACGTTTTTTGTGGTGGCTGTGGAGCTGGGGCAACCACTGTTGCTGCTGCCATTGTTGGTGGATATTCCGATGTCACTGGAACTGCTGGAGTTGCCGTCACTGCCTGGGATTGGATGAGCGAGGTGAGTAGTGACATCATCGCTTCCAGCCTCTTTTCCAATCGCGTCATCCTCTGCGTATTCTCCAACAGTGCCTGGCTGCAGGATCCCTCGCAAGATTGGCGTTTCGGCTGCATCTTCTGCCGGGAGCGGTTGTTGGCAAGCTGCTGCTGCTGCTGTCGCTGTTGTTGTTCGCGCTGCGGCTGCTGTTGCAGCTGCTGTAGCTGCTGCTGCTGTTGTGCCTGGGAACGGCTCAATGGCTGCTCTGGACGTCGTCGCCCAGTGCGTGGGCCAGAGGCAGCAGGCGTCTGTTTTTTTGTATGTATTGGCTGCTGCTGCTTCTGCTTCTGCTGATGTTGTTGTCCTCTTCGTCGCCCAGGAGAGGAGACATTGAGTGGCGTCCATGCTGCCTGCTGCTGCTGTCCGCGCCAGGGATTGGCTGGCGTTTGAGCTTGCTGTTGCTGCTGCTGTCGGCGCCCTGGATGTGCTGGTGTTGTTCTTGCTGGTGGTGGCTGCTGCTCTGGCAATGGCTGCAGAAGCGAGCTGCGCTTGCGACGCAACTCCTGCATGGCCACTCGGTGGGACAGAAGGCGGCCCCTTGCTGCCTTGAATGCCGGACATCCCTTGTAGGCGCTGATGTGGGCGCCCTGGCAATTGGCGCATTTAGGGGCGTCTGCCCTTGGCTTGGCACATGCCGTGGACGCGTGGGCACCCGCACACTTCATACAGACGAATGAACTCCTGCAGTAGGTGCGGGTGTGCCCGAATGCCTGACATCTGTGGCACTGGGCTGGGTCCACCCGCTTGGCCTGCCTTTCCACGGTCACCAACTGGTTGCCCAGCTGGGTTAATTGGAGGACATCGTGGTGGCTTTCATCCGGCTTGGGGGCTATCTCCAACTCGAACTGGTCGAGCGGCTGTCCATCGGATCTCCCTTTAATGGCTCTAATAAATATAACATAATAACCCAATTCGGCCATCTGATTTTTTATTAGTTGGGTGCTTGTGGAGTGGTGGAGATCTCGCACGACGATCCGTAGCCCACGGTCACTCTTGTGCTGGTGTGTGTAGTGGCCAGTCATCGCCTCGTTGCCGTCGCCATCGCCCAGGATTGCCATGATGGCATCCCTGGTAGCCATGTCGCGGGCCTGGATACGGACACCATTGCGTCTGATGAGCTTGGTGTGATAGCTGCTGTTGCCCACCCTCGGGTCATTCTGCAGCTTGTCCAGAATGGGCATAATGTCGGGGACAGCTGGCAGAATGATGGGGGGGGGAATAATTGTCGTTGGTTGGTGCTGCCGCTGCAGCATCCGAGTTTGTCTGGCATTGGGCATACTCAGGGCGGGCAGCTGGAGCAGCCCAACGCCGCCGCCGCTGCTGCTGCTGTGGGTTCCTGTGCCGCAGCTACTAGTTGCATTTGCAGGTGAGTGAGGTAGAGCTAGTGGAGCATTGGCTGGAGCAGGGGCAGGGGCAGGGGCAGGGGCGGGGGCAGGGGCATTTTGTGTAATTGTCCGCTGATGTTGTTGCTGTTGCTGGTTTGATTGTTGGTGATGGAGATGGTTTTGAATTTGGGGGATATGGGATTTGCTTGCCTGTTGGTTACTTTCCCGGAGTCGTCGTTTGGCCGATGCATAATTGGCATCCAAATTGTCGTCGTCATCGTCATCAAACTCAACAACCATATCATCACTGTCATCATCGTCATCGTCATCCACCTCGGCGCGGACGCGCTTCAGTGGCGAACGGGCCGCTGCAGCAGAGGTGGATGGGATATCATCGGTATTGGCTGTGTTTGTTGCTATTGGCTGATGTTGTTGTTGTTGTTGATGTGTTTGCTGCTGCTGATGTTCCTCTGGCGGCGGTGGTGGGGGGGGTCCGCCTGTTAACATTGCTGTTAACAGGCATCGTCTGGCTGCCGACGTAATTGCAGTTGTCGTTTTTGTGTTTGATGTCGCTGTTTGTGTGCTGATGTATGTCATCATTGTATTTGTGGTTGTGGTATTGGCTGTGTGCATTGCATTTGGAACCGCTGCTGTGGCCGATCGAGCGGGATTTGTGCCATGGCTATGGTTCGAGTTCGAACTCGCTCCCGAACGGGCACTCGAACACGAACCTTTGGTTGGCTGCTGTTCGTGTAGGGGCTGCTCGAGTGCCCTCTCGTACTGTCGCTGGTACGAGGTCGTTACCCGCTCTCTCTTTGCGCCTTCTCTCGTTCCTTGCTGTTTCCGGCTCTCTCCACACGAAGCATCGGCATACGGTGCATCGATACGTGTATGTGTGTGTTGGAGTGTGGGAAGCGGAATTATTGGCGCGCTCGGTACCGCTAGGCTTGGCTTGGCTTGGCATAGCGGTGCTTGACATTGCGGTGCTTTGGCTGACGCCGCTGCCGCTGCCGACGCCGCCAATGCCTCAAGCCGGCGACTACCGCTGCTGCTGCTGCTGATGTTCTGCTGCTTCTGCTGCCGCTGGCGTTCCTGGGTATGGACCGCCTCAACCCAATCGCCGATCTGGAACTGCTCCTGGCTGGTGAGATTGGGAATGGCCGCCCAGCTGTTGGGGCAGGGCAGGTCGGGGATGGGGCTTGTGGCCGGAGTGGCGGTGATGGTGGTGTCGGCATTTGTGGTCCTCACATACCCGGTAATGGTGGCTGGAGCCGGTCCAGGAATTGGAGGAAGTGCCTCCAACCAGGTGGCGGAGTCGGTGGATTGGCGTCTCAGTATCGCTGCGTTTGCCACGGCGCCGGTGGCTGCGCTGTCGGCGCTGGCCTCGCCGTCGGCGGCGCTGTCGGAGCTGGCAGTGGAAATGGCTGATTTGGGGCGATCCCTGGCTGTGACGCCGTGTGGTCCTCGTCGTCGTCGTCCTCTTCTGGCAGTGGATCCGCGTGGCATAGCTGCGCTGGATTGGCTTTGGTTGGATTTGGTAATAAATTTTTTCGACCGACGCGAGTGGAGATTTTGTCAAGTCAGATTGATTCACACAGTTTTTTTCGCTTTTTTTCCAATTATATACCCGCTTTGGGTTGAGGGCTCTCAGTGCTCCATACAGGGGAGGAACTGAGAGGCTGGGGTGTGAGCCGCCAGCAACCAAGCGCGTTGCTTTATTAATTTCTCTTTGTGGGCAGTATATGTCTTAATTTAGTAGATGTACATTTTTGTTTGTTTTTACAATTTAACTTTAAACGGCACTCAAACACTTTTTACTGGTACATTTAATGGCACAATAATTTACAAACATATAAACTGCAGCAACGTTAAACACTTGTAACCTCGACTAGGCCCGCAGTCAGCAGGGGGGGCAAGGGAAAAAGAGAAAAAGAAAAAGAGACAGATAAACTTTTCGGCACTTTGACGGAGGGACTAAACCTCAAACACGACTCGACTCCACAACGTTCACGACACGACTTTCCATTTAGGATAGAGATCCAGACTCGAGACTCGATTCCACGATCGGGGCAAAAGGCTCCAAAAGTATGAATTGTCAAGAGGGTGTCAAGTGTGTGTGTGTGCGGTGTCAGTCAAGAAAGTAAAGTGGGGCCACGCTCAAAAGTATGCTGTCTCTTCCTTGTAATTTTCCCTAGCTTAAAATTTGATTTGATCCCCTGTGAGTTTGTCAACTTGATGTTTTGTTGGTTCTAATGCGGTATGTGGTCTTCAGTCCCCTCTACTACCCTTGCCGCCTGCTGAGGGCAGACGACTAGGAATGTATCATGTACATGTGGGCGGGCAGTTTATAGGGAACGTAGTGGATATATGCGAAGACTAGCATTTTTGGCTCAATTTAGGCCGTAGTGGTGGGGTGTGGCGGCAACTGATGCTGATTTGAAGGTCGATTACGAAACCGATAATCAATTGTCAGCACCGTTGCCGCCGAAGTTTTATCACAGATTGTAATAATTTTTTAGTGGGGTGTCGGAGAACCGCACTAATTAAGATAATAACAATGGGGGGGGGGAAGAAGGGGTTAAAGAAATGAGATCGAAATGTGCAGAAATGTGCAGTGTTGCAACACGTAGTCAGTTGAGGAATAGATAAAGAGAAAAGATAAACAATGCAGGTGCTTTGCGTGGAAAATAAAAGGAAATACACTAAATAAAAAAAAAAAAAGAGACAAGCACTTGCAGAAATAACAATACAGGTAAGTAGCAGACTGGAGTGGAGACGACGGAAAAACAGGTAATAAAAGAGATACTACACTGGAACAAAGACGAGACAAAACAGGTACAATTGATTTACGTTTACAATGTTACAATAAACATAACAATTTAAAATAATGTCTATATCTTTTACTATAATTACAGGGAAGACAAGAAGCATCGGCCGGCATAGCAAAACACAATGCTTGTAAAGACATTGCGTTGCATACCGGCCGACCCCGTCGTCCCCCCTGGTCGTCGAAATTGGCGTCATCCGGAGTCGTCAGAGGTAGCTGCAATTAGCACCTCGTCGTCGTTGTGGCTGTGGCTGCCCTCTTGGAGAACCAGTGGCACTGGTCCGGCCACCAGCTGGGAGCCAGGATTGACGGCACACATATTACTGTGGCGACACGGGTCCGGCCGCCAAAGTGAAATGGATGTGAGTGTGTGTGTGCGTCGGCAATTGTGGCCCTGATGTAGAGCGAGTGGCACTGGTCCGGCCACCAGCTGTGGGCAAAGGTGGACAATGACACACATAACTCGAACGGCACAGGTCCGGCCGCCCAAGTGTAATGGATGTGTGTGTGTGTGTGTGTCTGAATGGCTGGCGGTAAGTATTTTCAGAGCCCTTTTTTAATCGTATTTGTGGCTGATGGATTTTTCCTTTTCCAGGACCATAGGGCACTCTGAATGCCATGGCACTGGATCCGGCCACCAGCTAAGGACGATGGCGATGGCATAACTCGAAGGGCACAGGTCCGGCCGCCCAAGTGTAATGGATGTTTGTGTGTGTGTGTGTATTTCCATTCCAGGTACACATGGCACTCTGAATGCCACGGCACCTGGTTCCAGCAAACCAGATGAGGGCAATGGCGGAGAACGACACACCTACTCGAACGGCACAGGTCCGGCCGCCCAAGTGTAATGGATGTTTGTGTGTGTGTGTGTCTGAGTGGCTGGCGGTAAGTATTTTGAGAGCCCTTTTTAATCGTATGTGTGGCTGATGGATTTTTCCTTTTCCAGGACCATAGGGCACTCTGAATGCCATGGCACTGGATCCGGCCACCAACTAAGGACGATGGCGATGGCATAACTCGAACGGCCCAGGTCCGGCCGCCCAAGTGTAATGGATGTTTGTGTGTGTGTGTCTGAATGGCTGGCGGTAAGTATTTTGAGCGCCCTTTTTAATCGTATGTGTGGCTGATGGATTTTTCCTTTTCCAGGACCATAGGGCACTCTGAATGCCATGGCACTGGATCCGGCCACCAACTAAGGACGATGGCGATGGCATAACTCGAACGGCCCAGGTCCGGCCGCCCAAGTGTAATGGATGTTTGTGTGTGTGTGTCTGAATGGCTGGCGGTAAGTATTTTGAGCGCCCTTTTTAATCGTATGTGTGGCTGATGGATTTTTCCTTTTCCAGGACCATAGGGCACTCTGAATGCCATGGCACTGGATCCGGCCACCAGCTAAGGACGATGGCGGACACGACACACATCTACTCGAACGGCACAGGTCCGGCCGCCCAAGTGTAATGGATGTTTGTGTGTGTGTTGATGTTTTATTTAATTGCTTTGATGGCGGCAGCGTCCGTTGTTAATTTTTGTTGTGGCATGCGGTTGATATGCATTTGTCATTTAATCCATTGCAGTGGCAGAGATGTGTCCAATTAGTACACAGCGTTCCAGGATATCTGGTTGTCAAGATGGTACCTCATGTTGCGGGCGTAGGCCTTAATGTCATCCATGGAGTCGTCATCTGTCCACATCTCATCGTCATCATTTTCTTCATCCGTTTCAGGATCCGTCTCTGGAATGGCGGCTGGCATTGGCCCTGACGTTTTTTGTGGTGGCTGTGGAGCTGGGGCAACCACTGTTGCTGCTGCCATTGTTGGTGGATTTTCCGATGTCACTGGAACTGCTGGAGTTGCCGTCACTGCCTGGGATTGGATGAGCGAGGTGAGTAGTGACATCATCGCTTCCAGCCTCTTTTCCAATCGCGTCATCCTCTGCGTATTCTCCAACAGTGCCTGGCTGCAGGATCCCTCGCAAGATTGGCGTTTCGGCTGCATCTTCTGCCGGGAGCGGTTGTTGGCAAGCTGCTGCTGCTGCTGTCGCTGTTGTTGTTCGCGCTGCGGCTGCTGTTGCAGCTGCTGTAGCTGCTGCTGCTGTTGTGCCTGGGAACGGCTCAATGGCTGCTCTGGACGTCGTCGCCCAGTGCGTGGGCCAGAGGCAGCAGGCGTCTGTTTTTTTGTATGTATTGGCTGCTGCTGCTTCTGCTTCTGCTGATGTTGTTGTCCTCTTCGTCGCCCAGGAGAGGAGACATTGAGTGGCGTCCATGCTGCCTGCTGCTGCTGTCCGCGCCAGGGATTGGCTGGCGTTTGAGCTTGCTGTTGCTGCTGCTGTCGGCGCCCTGGATGTGCTGGTGTTGTTCTTGCTGGTGGTGGCTGCTGCTCTGGCAATGGCTGCAGAAGCGAGCTGCGCTTGCGACGCAACTCCTGCATGGCCACTCGGTGGGACAGAAGGCGGCCCCTTGCTGCCTTGAATGCCGGACATCCCTTGTAGGCGCTGATGTGGGCGCCCTGGCAATTGGCGCATTTAGGGGCGTCTGCCCTTGGCTTGGCACATGCCGTGGACGCGTGGGCACCCGCACACTTCATACAGACGAATGAACGCCTGCAGTAGGTGCGGGTGTGCCCGAATGCCTGACATCTGTGGCACTGGGCTGGGTCCACCGGCTTGGCCTGCCTCTCAACGGTCACCAACTGGTTGCCCAGCTGGGTTAATTGGAGGACATCGTGGTGGCTTTCATCCGGCTTGGGGGCTATCTCCAACTCGAACTGGTCGAGCGGCTGTCCATCGGATCTCCCTTTAATGGCTCTAATAAATATAACATAATAACCCAATTCGGCCATCTGATTTTTTATTAGTTGGGTGCTTGTGGAGTGGTGTAGATCTCGCACGACGATCCGTAGCCCACGGTCACTCTTGTGCTGGTGTGTGTAGTGGCCAGTCATCGCCTCGTTGCCGTCGCCATCGCCCAGGATTGCCATGATGGCATCCCTGGTAGCCATGTCGCGGGCCTGGATACGGACACCATTGCGGCTGATGAGCTTGGTGTGATAGCTACTGTTGCCCACCCTCGGGTCATTCTGCAGCTTGTCCAGAATGGGCATAATGTCGGGGACAGCTGGCAGAATGATGGGGGGGGGGAATAATTGTCGTTGGTTGGTGCTGTCGCTGCAGCATCCGAGTTTGTCTGGCATTGGGCATACTCAGGGCGGGCAGCTGGAGCAGCCCAACGCCGCCGCCGCTGCTGCTGCTGTGGGTTCCTGTGCCGCAGCTACTAGTTGCATTTGCAGGTGAGTGAGGTAGAGCTAGTGGAGCATTGGCTGGAGCAGGGGCAGGGGCAGGGGCAGGGGCGGGGGCAGGGGCATTTTGTGTAATTGTCCGCTGATGTTGTTGCTGTTGCTGGTTTGATTGTTGGTGATGGAGATGGTTTTGAATTTGGGGGATATGGGATTTGCTTGACTGTTGGTTACTTTCCCGGAGTCGTCGTTTGGCCGATGCATAATTGCCATCCAAATTGTCGTCGTCATCGTCATCAAACTCAACAACCATATCATCACTGTCATCATCGTCATCGTCATCCACCTCGGCGCGGACGCGCTTCAGTGGCGAACGGGCCGCTGCAGCAGAGGTGGATGGGATATCATCGGTATTGGCTGTGTTTGTTGCTATTGGCTGATGTTGTTGTTGTTGTGATG
>NW_020825639.1:0-64713 GCF_003286085.1 Drosophila persimilis
TGGCTAGGCAACTCAGGCGTGGGAAATTAACGATCAACATCAGTAAAAGCCATTTCTGCATGCGCCGTGTAAAGTATTTGGGGCACATAATAGGAGACGGAGGAGTCCGAACCGATCCCGACAAGATAAAGGCTATTGCCGAGTTCCCAGTTCCGAAAAACCTGAGGGGACTGAGAAGCTTCATAGGAATGTGTGGGTGGTATCGCAAGTTCGTACCAAATTTTGCGTCACTCGCCTCGCCCTTGACCGACGTCATGACAACCAAAAGGAAGTTTGTGTTTCCAAAGGAAGCCATAGAAGCCTTCAATGAATTGAAGCGGTGCCTTTGCGAAGCCCCGGTATTAAGGAGCCCTGATTTCACGAAACCGTTTTACATCCACTGTGATGCTAGCAAAACAGGAGTAGGGGGAGTTCTGGTGCAGCTGTCTGAAGAAGGGGACGAATGTCCGATCGCTTATGTCTCAAAAAAGCTAAACAAAGCTCAACGAAATTATACAGTAACGGAGCAAGAATGTT
This sequence comes from Drosophila persimilis, assembly GCF_003286085.1. Taxonomy (NCBI): domain Eukaryota; kingdom Metazoa; phylum Arthropoda; class Insecta; order Diptera; family Drosophilidae; genus Drosophila; species Drosophila persimilis. The sequence continues at coordinate 517 of NW_020825639.1, forward strand.
TAGCCGCCATAGTATCACTGAAGAATTTCAGAGCGTACGTAGAAGGGCACGAATTCACCGTGATAACGGATCACGCGTCCTTAAAATGGCTCATGTCAAATACCGACCTCAGTTCTCGGCTAGCTCGATGGGCCCTGGGATTGCAAAGATACCGATTCAAAATTGAGCATCGTAAAGGTACTCAGAACGTGGTTCCCGATGCCTTGTCGCGGGTTAATGAAGAGATGGTGGCTGCTTTGGAATCACCCGAAGGATCGCTGGTTGATCTGGAATCGGCAGAATTCAAGTCACCCGAGTACACCGAGTTAGTTAGTCGAGTAGAAACCAATAGGGATAAGCTGCCTGATTTGAAAACTGACGGCGTCTTCGTATTCCGTCGTGCAGAGCACCTGTCTGGAGAGCAAATCCACGACGAGTATGCTTGGAAGCTCTGGGTGCCAAAGAGTTTGGTTCCGGATATCTTAGTTCGAGCTCATGATAGATCGCTAGCTGCTCATGGAGGAATCCACAAAACGATCGAACGCATAAGGCGTCACTACTTTTGGCCAGGTTTGGTTTCGGATGTCAAGGCGTATATCAACTCCTGTGACGTGTGCAAAATGACTAAGGCTCCGAATCGCATTCTCCGACCTCCGTTGGGGAAAGCACCAGAAACCCACCGGTTTTTCCAAAGGCTATTCGTTGATTTTTTGGGGCCCTATCCCCGGTCCAGAAGCGGGAATATTGGCATTTTTATTGTGCTCGATCATTTCTCAAAATACGTATTTCTGAAACCGGTGAAGAAAATTAGCGCAGATGTGGTGGTCAAGTACCTCGATGAAGAGTTGTTCATGACATTTGGTGTACCCGAAACTATCGTGTCCGATAATGGATCGCAGTTTCGATCTGAAACGTTCCGAAAACTCTTGACTCAGTTCAAAGTAACGCACACCCTGACGGCAGTCCATTCACCTCAGGCGAACGCCTCCGAACGGGTAAACCGTTCCGTGATTGCTGGTATCCGGGCTTACATACGACCCGACCAGAAAGACTGGGACGAGTGCTTAAACAGAATAGCGTGTGCGTTAAGATCGGCGAGACATGCCAGCGTAGGAACGACTCCGTATTATTTAGCTTTCGGTCAACACATGATTACGAGTGGTTCGACATATTCGTTATTAAGAAAATTGAACATGCTAGAGGATCGATCGATGTTGTTCGATAAGCAAGATTCCTTTGAAATAGTACGCCAGAGCGCTGGAAAGCAAATTCAACGAAGTCACAAGCTGAACGAGCAGCGTTACAATTTACGGTCCAGCGAAGTAACGTTCGCAGTAGGTCAAGAAGTGTTTAGAAGAAATTTTAAACAAAGTTGTTTTCAGTCCGGCTACCACGCCAAGTTTGGGCCTGCCTTTGTGAAAGCCCGTGTCCTTAGGAAGATAGGTAATTCCTACTACGAATTGGAAGATCTGCAAGGACGCCTGCTGGGTAACTACCACGCAAAGGACATACGACAATGAGAAGTCGCTTCATGCGGTATCAGTCTAGGAGATGTAACCACCCCTAGTCTGATCTGGTGGGGGGGCTTTGTAGGGGGCATGAATCGACTTTGTAAGTGTTGGGAGGTGCCTGCCGATCAGCTGCCTGGGCAGCTGACCGCAAGATTGACAATGATCGAAATCAGCCGAGGTCAGGGTTGCTCCAATTTGACAACCTAGAGGGCGTAACCTCCCCATGCAAAAGTGCATGCAAATGTCAAGTGGCCAGAGCAGGTTTCCGGCTTCGATCTTTTCCTGTGCGATAATCAAGCCGACGAGTCGTGTTTTTCCCAATCAGTGAAAAGTTTGCCATCCGCGCCTAATTCCACTAAATAAAGTCGAAAGTGTGTACAGTGCCGGAAGGTTTATAAGTGTAGCCGTTTTCTGCGGGAGCAACCTCTTCTGTGGGCGTTCTAACCCAGAGAACCGCCAGAGGCTGGATTAATCTGTGTACATCCACGGATACCGCTGCCACTGCGGTAAGATAAATGTCGATCCCCGTTCTCCGGGCGAATATCTAATAGAGGTAACTCGTATTTTCCGCAGCAAAAGATTTCCTGCGGAAATTGTGGACCAGCTCCTCGGGAAGACGCCGCCTTACGCGCCCCAGCCTAGCGCGACCCGTGCTAAGGCGCCGTAAGGCACCCCACGTTTGCGGCACCAAAAAGTGACCAGCAAAGTGGAGTACTTCGACCCGCCTGGAAATCGCAGGCGTCAGCATACTGGTTCATCGTTTTCCCGGATCCGCCGAGAGGCTCCGTAGATTCCACGTGCCGCATCAACAAGCGATCCGTAACCGAGACCGCGTCCACTGCTCGTGGGTGGATAGTCTCGTTCCGTCGGCCGCTCCCCGTCCCCAACCGGCGCCCATGTCGCCCGGCGAGGAGTTTGTGCTGGCAAAACCAGGCGCATTCGAGCCCTGCAACGGTTAATGTTCTAGAGACTTTCAAAGAAAATACAATCTACCGTTCCCGCTTCAACAGACCCCTGTATTAATAGAGTTTCGTCGATGTAGAATCCAGATCTCGGTCCGTGTTTCAAAAATGGCGCAGTAAAGCCGGTGTTAAAGAAAGTTACGGCCCGAGAGCAGCCCAGCAGAATTAAAATTAATAAATACGCTCTTCGGACACCTGATTTCAGTTCCGCCTATCCTCTCCTGGGCAGGCAGTCCGATGCGATTCGCCAAACCCAGTTAGAAAAGTAATTGAGCTGCAGGCCATCCGGTCGAATCCGCCAGAGACTCGAACCAATGAACAAGACTATAGAATCGCTCCTTTGAGCAAACAAATGAAGTTCCTAAAATTTAGCTTAAATATTAGTTAGGCCATTCCGTCGAATCCGACAGAGACTCGACCCATGAATAAGACTCTAGAATCGTTCCTTTGAACAAACAAATGAAGTTCCTAAGATTTAGCTTTAAATACTAGTTGTACCCGTTCGAATTAAGAATTTATATGAAATATTGGAAAGAATTTAGAGGAAATTGTAAGTAATCTAAAAAGCACCCGAAACAAAACAGAAATTTATTGGATTTAGAACTAACCCCGCCTGAGGGAAATCAAAGGTCTCGAAAGCACTAATGTAAACGAAAGAAAAAGGATAACGTTCTATTTCAGCAGTCGCCGGAAGATCGATCTTTCGCCGATGGAGAAACCTAACTGCGTGAGTAAAATCCTGCGACTTTCGTTTGGTTCTAGTGGGCGCGCCCAATCCTAAGCTCTCGAAAAGAAAATAAGAAACGAATTTACGATAAAATCGCTAATGAATAGCAACAATCTTACACTTTCCTCACTATATCCTATATTGCCAGTTGTATACAAGCAACCGAATTAAAAGAAAATTTAAATGAATTTGTGCCAGGAATAACCTGCTAACCTTAAGATACACCTTAATTATTAACTTCACCTCATATCACTTTATATACGCCTCTGAATCTCTCATATGCATATACTCGCTGTAGATCTCTAGTATTAGAAAAATATGCCATCGCTGAATATATTAGTTTTAACCGTTTTTTCGAACAAATATATAATGGAATTTAGATAAAGATACAAAAGGATGAACTCTGTGCCGGCGTGCGTGTAACCGCGATCTAGCTAAAGGGGCCATCTGAACCTTCCGGTTTTGAGGAAGATGGTCATAGGTTGGGTGGGCAAAAATAAGCTACCACACTGACATCCGTGGGATAGCAACCGATATCTCCTCCTCTTTCCCTCACTCTTCACTCTCTTTCTACTTTCTCTCTCTCCCTCATCTTCTCCTCCCTTCTCTTCTGCACTCTCCCCTATTCTTTACAGAGTGTTTCTTTTATCTTTTTGTCGTTCTACCGGTAGTTCTAGCACCGTATAGTCGCAGCACGCTCAATTCTTAGGAAAATAAATCGTTAAAATTATCGCGTGATAGTGTTGCTAAATGGAGACGATCTGTACGCGCAAGAACCACCACCCCAAAGCCGACGAGCTAGAGCCGGAACATTTAAAGCGTGCCCCGCCTTTGCAGATCGCCCCTCCTGTCCGTCTAGCGTAGACGAGCGTTACACGTTACAGGTGTCTATTTGAGTACATGCTTACATTAGTTTTATTTTAGGACCGCATTTGTTAAGTGTTTTCTCCACTTGTGTTTTGTTGTCGTATTAATGGGTTACAGATCTCTGTTTACACCAGTGCAGTCATAACTTGTCTACTTTATGTGATTTCTTTAGAGTTCGGTGTTGTTACATGAGTGGATGGGTACAATAATCTATTTATGTTTAAACATTCTGCAAAGTGGCATTGTATTGACGATAATATGTTCATGTTTAAACATAAAGAGACAAACAAAAAAAAAACCATACATGAGCCCGGTCGGCCGTATTCTTTGATTTTTCCCTAAATTATGTTGGAGCTTTTTTTGTTGTAAAGTGGCCTTAAGCCCACGAAAATCTCAAGAGCTTTGGAAGCTTTAAGCTTTAGCGCAGATCAGCGGAAGCAGGTGCTTCACACCTATGCGACGGTGATTAGTTACCCTTACTTTTGCATTAATACAAAAATAACGAAAATGAAGAAATCTTAAATTACAAAAGTTCCTAGTTAAATATTCATGAAATTATTCCCAGTACCCTACCATCTGTTTTTGAGATCATATATATTATTCATATTATTTAAAATTATTATTCCTATATTTTAATTCTCTTATTGCCCTAGCTTATACTCAACCCATAACTATATATAATTTTCTTTCTACGCATGTATTTAGCTTTAGGCACTATCGTTAAAAATAAATATTGTTAATGATTTGGAAATGATTTGTTAGAAGATTTTTGTTTAGGAGCCATGCAGGGATCGATGAGGGAGAGTGAGGTATGACCCCCGGCGAGAAAAGGGATCATCCATAAGCCCTATTTTCTTCGGAATTAGGATGATCAAGGTTGGGAGGGCCATGGCTGTTGCATCCAACACCAGCACAGCTACCCGTCGGTAGCCCGCTTCCCTTTCCCCTTAATTCCTTCGTGCCTTCTAATTCCCACAGCCTCCTCATCCTCCTTCCCCAACCCCCTAACACTAGTCATACGGTCATACGCAGGGTATTGCACGCGAACAAAAATAATAAGATAAGGCATCGACGCGGGCACGTATAGGAAAGCACCAGTATAGGAATAAATGACATCAACTTGCACAAACTTCACCTAAACTCCCTAAACACTCAAAACGAAATAGTTAACATAAAGAACTCAAACACAAACCACCGGATAGCTACTTATAGCACAGGACCAAGATAATATCATTCGTCCCAGCGGAAACACCTTCGTTCGTGCCAACCGTCATACCCTCCCTCTGGCCATCACTTCAGTCCAGGTGGGGAGGAGTTACCGTCCCGGCACCCCTCGAGACGCCCCCCGCTAAACCACCACGACTCAACTCAGCATAAACATCCACAGCTCAAGTGACACGAGCACGATGTTTATGCCGCCTAAGCATATACCATGGACCCCAGCCAAGAATCAGCAAACTGACCTTAAATGTAACATCAGCATTTTCTTAGGAATCCCAACTGCAGCTACGCCGACAGCGACGCAGAAGAACCAGCAGCAGAGCCGCATACATTAGTCAGTGATCGCCACTGACCAGGCAGTCAATTCTAGAATCCCACCCGGAATACAATTGTCACTCCGACTATCTTAAAACTGCAATAAACGTGTATAATTATATCACATAGAGAACACCTCCAAATCGGCATTCATCATTTAAGGGAACCCCTTTTCCCCTTCAACAGTTTCCAGCACCTATAGCAAGGACAATTACCTCCTCTCTGGAACCTGTAACTGGCACAGTCGAACCAACGAACCATGAGGAACATTTTAATCCTACTAATGTAAGTTATAAGTGACAAAAACAAAATGACAAAAAAAAAAAAAAAAAAGAAATACCCAAATACAAAATATACACAGATAAAAATGTACAAATCTAACAAGTAAGAAAATGAAATACCCTAACACAAACATAACAAAAATAACACAAATAAAATGCAAAAAGTCGATCAAATGAATGCTGTGGTGGAGTTAACAATACGTGTATAAAACAAAATAAAGAATATCTGAAACAGAAATATAGATATACGGTGCCATCAAGAAAATAAAACAAAAAAAAACACCAAAAACACGTAGTACATATACGTAGTTGCATACACATACAAGTGAATCCATGCCCAAGTTGCGGTTCGATTCGGGATTCAGTGCGAGGCCGAGGCGGACGCAACATACAAGATAAAAACGAGGGGGAACGTTGTGAGTTGCTGCGGACACCGCAACTCTACAGTTATACCCGATACTAAGTCAGTATGGCTCTCCTCCGGCAGACGCCGCTAATATTAAACGACACGACAAAGAGTGCGTGCGAGAGAGACAGAAAATCAGTCTGAGCGTGACGTCGGGCGCTGCGTAGCCACTAAAAATTGATTTCTTGCTTTTGGCTACAAAAATGATCCGATCTGATCCAGATTCGGCAACCGGATAGATATGGTCATTCTCTATGATTCTGCGTTTTTAGTTTACTCGAATTTGCAATATTGTGGATGCAACAGATTTTCGTTCTTTGTGTGGGCGGAAGGGGGTGGGGCGAAATTTTGAGATATACGTTTTATAGTGAGATCTAACAGGAGTGCGGATACCAAATTTGGTTACTCTAGCCTTAATAGTCTCTGAGATCTATGAATATCCCCAGATCTGCATCCTTTGCGGGGGCGGAAGGGGGTGTGGCGAAATTTTGAAACAAACTCGTCTCGGTCCGATATATTAGGAGTGTGGATACCAAATTTGGTTGCTCTAGCTTTTATAGTCTCTGAGATCTAGGCGCTAATGTTTTACTCTAAGCAAAGCCGCCTATGCTACGTGTGTGTTAGAGAGAGACAGGGCGAGAAAAAATTAAATTGTTTTCGTGATGCTGGCTATAATAATAATACGATCCAATTCAGATTCTGCAGTCTAAAAGATATGGTCATTCTCTACGATTCTGCGTTTTTGGTTTTCTTGTATCTTTAAAATTGTGGATGCCACAGATTTTCGCACTTTGTAGGGGCGGAAGTGGGCGGGGCAAAGTTTTGAAATATTTTTGGAGCAGTGACATATCACAGAAGTCTGGATCCAAAACATCGTTGCTCTAGCTCTTATAGTCTTTGAGCATTAGGCGCTGAAGGGGACGGACAGACGGACAGACGGACAGACGGACGGACGGACAGACGGACAGACGGACGGACGGACAGACAGACATGGCTCAATCGACTCGGCTATTGATGCTGATCAAGAATATATATACTTTATGGAGTCGGAAACGATTCCTTCTGGACGTTACACACATACACTTTTACCACAAATCTAATATACCCCAATACTCATTTTGAGTATCGGGTATAATAAAAAAAATAAAAACCAAATCGGCCAACACAGTGAGTCGAACACACCACGGTTCGATCCAAAATTCAGTGCGAATCACGGTTCGGACGTGTGTGTTCGATTCAAACAAATCCAAGCCAACATGTCTCGGCCGAAGCCGGTTGCGGCCCGACTGAAGATCGAGCGAACTCGGGCCGAGCAAACTTGTTGTGGTTGTGTCTATATTTCAGTGCGACTTATGGAGGCATCCGCAGCAACTTGTGCATACCCTTCCTATAAAAAAGTGAAGATTCAATACAAAAGTGCAAAACGTTTGTTATCTCAGGGCGATTTAACAAACGAAAGTGCATTTAACAAACGAACGGGGCAGAACTGTTGCGGTTGTGTCTATATTTCAGTGCGACTTATAGAAAGCGGCTCCAACAACTTTCTGCATACCCTTCATAGAAAAAGTGAATATTCAATACAAGCGAAAATGCACATACCGAAACCAAACGGGGCATGCTTGTAGTAGTCGTATCCATATTTCAGTGTGACCTATGGAAAACGGCCGCAACAACTTTTGTATACCCTTCACATAATTTTTGTTACAACAAATGAGTGCAAACAGTTTGATATCTCAGGGCGATTTAACAAACGAAAGCACCCCACCGAACTCATTCGGGGCAATAGTGTCGCGGTTGTGTCCATACTTCAGTGCGACTTATGGAAAACGACCGCCACAACCTTTGCATACCCTTCATAAAAAAACAAAAATATATATTATACAAATAAAATAAAAAAAAAAACAATAATAAATAAATCTGAATTCTTTTATCGAATGGTTAGTAACAATAATCTCCCTATCACAGATGAGCATACATTGATTCAAACCTAGGAAACACACGTCCCACCACAGCAGGAAGTTCAACACACGCCTCAACACAACCTATAGAACCTACACACATCAAACACACACACACACACTATATATACTTAAGTAATAATAAGTAAAATTAAGCGCACAAACTAAAAAGATAATAGAAAACTGTCTCAGTAAATGTCGAATATCAAGAAGTTAATCCCAAATACCAGAAGTAGAAATACGAGCAGTGCTATCCCACCAGACATTAGGGAAGGACAGAGCCTAGCACGGCCAGCTGATATCACCCCCATGACCTCTTCGGCAGGTTCACACCCCCCCCCCACCCCAATCAAGGGGAAATCACTATGAACTCGGATGTCATAACGGCCCTAAAAATACCGGACGCTATCCGTTTTTTGCCTACCTATAGCGGTGATTCAATGACCTTAGGCGAATTTATCACCAATGTCGAGGAAATTCTTCTGTTGATTAGGGGCACAGACCAAACTCCGTACGGACAGATGCTCCTAAGAGCAATTAGGAACCAAATAACAGGGAAAGCTAACGAAGCTATTATCGAGGCAGGAGCCACCCTTAACTGGGATGAAATTAAAGAAGCCCTCATCATCAGTTGTTCCGATAAGAGGGACGAACCAACCTTGATGTACGAACTTCACAGCGTAGTCAAGGAAACTATCCTCTTCAAAAACTGTACGACAAAGTATGTGAAATCAAGTTAGCCTTATTCAGACTAACAGAAACTAAAGAATCCGAACCACTGTTGGTTAGAACAAAGAAAAACCTTTTCGCGGACATATGTCTCAACTCATTCCTATCCGGAATAAACGGCCCACTAGGAACCGCCATCAGGTCTATGAAACCAGCTAATCTTCGTGAGGCTTTGGAATGGGCACTGAAGGAAAGACAAATTTACTTCACTCACGAAAATAATAAGAGACAAACAAACCACCACCAGGGAAATGAGGACCGCAACATAAATAGACGCTACAATAATAACAGTAACAGACAGTACAACGAGAACCGTACCGATAAACGAAGATACCAAGATAACCATGATAGGGACGCATATAGACAGAAAAGAAACCCCAACACGTTGGCCATCATGCCAAAAGAAAATAGTTACAAGCAAAAAAACGAACAATATAATAGAAATGCAAACAACCACCAACCCAGGAGCTCAGTAAATACCGTCGAGCAACAACAGTTAGAACTCCACAACTACAACGACCAACCAAATTTTCTCACAGAAGCCTCGACAAGCAAACAGGGTACCTAACCAACACGAACTTAGGATCCACACTACCATATATCATGGTAAAAATACAACCAAACAAAACATTGAAATTTCTGATAGACACAGGCACTAGCTCCTCGTTTATTAACCCCAGCTTCATCCCCAAACAAAAACAACAACAACTCCAAACACCAGTGGTGATCAAAACAGTGCTCAATTCGCACCAACTTCAGTTAAAGACCAATCTTGAACTATTCCAAGAGTTCTCCGACAACACGCAATATACATTGCTATTATTCAAATTCCACCCTTATTTTGACGGACTCATTGGAATTGATATCTTACAACAAATCCAAGCCGTAGTCAACATACCACAGCGATCACTCCAAACAAGGAGTTCTAACATTCCAATAGAGATAGAAACTAAAGCTATTCCCAACTTATATATAAACAGAGCATCTAAACGACGAGGAAAGAAAAGCGTTAAGAAAACTTTGCTCCAAATTCCCAAATCTGTTTTATACAGAAGGAGAGCCCCTAACCTTTACAAATTTAGTAAAACATTTCGATACAGTCAAAAAGAAAGACAAGAAATAGACAACCAAATCCAAAAACTACTAGAACAAAACATCATCAGACACAGTTACTCACCCTGGAGTTCACCAACATTCCTTGTTTCCAAGAAAACAGACAAATCCAACCAGAACGAGGGGGAACGTTGTGAGTTGCTGCGGACACCGCAACTCTACAGTTATACCCGATACTAAGTCAGTATGGCTCTCCTCCGGCAGACGCCGCTAATATTAAGCGACACGACAAAGAGTGCGTGCGAGAGAGACAGAAAATCAGTCTGAGCGTGACGTCGGGCGCTGCGTAGCCACTGCAAATTGATTTGTTCCTTTTGGCTATAAAAATGATCTGATCTGATCCAGATTCAGCAATCTGATAGATATGGTCGTTATCTATGATTCTGCGGGGGTGTGGCGAAATTTTGAAACAAACTCGTCTCGGTCCGATATATTAGGAGTGTGGATACCAAATTTGGTTGCTCTAGCTTTTATAGTCTCTGAGATCTAGGCGCTAATGTTTTACTCTAAGCAAAGCCGCCTATGCTACGTGTGTGTTAGAGAGAGACAGGGCGAGAAAAAATTAAATTGTTTTCGTGATGCTGGCTATAATAATAATACGATCCAATTCAGATTCTGCAATATAAAAGATATAGTCATCTTCTACGATTCTGCGTTTTTTGTTTTCTCGTATCCTCGAAATTGTGGATGCCACAGATTTTCGCACTTTGTGGGGGCGGAAGTGGGCGGGGCAAAGTTTTGAAATATTTTTGTAGCAGTGACATATCACAGAAGTCTGGATCCAAAACATCGTTGCTCTAGCTCTTATAGTCTTTGAGCACTATGCGCTGAAGGGGACGGACAGACGGACAGACGGACGGACGGACAGACGGACAGACGGACGGACGGACAGACGGACAGACAGACATGGCTCAATCGACTCGGCTATTGATGCTGATCAAGAATATATATACTTTATGGGGTCGGAAACGATTCCTTCTGGACGTTACACACATCCACTTTTACCACAAATCTAATATACCCCAATACTCATTTTGAGTATCGGGTATAAAAAGTGGAGACTAGTGATAGATTACCGAAAACTCAACGAAAAGACAATAAAAGATAAATACCCTATGTCAAACATCAATGACGTATTAGACAGAATAGGTAGAGCAAAATACTTCACTGCCTTGGACTTAGCCAGTGGATACCATCAGATAGAAATGCAGCCTACGGATATCAATAAAACAGCCTTTTCGACCATTAAGGGACACTATGAATTCGTTCGAATGCCATTCGGCCTAACTAACGCACCCGCCACCTTTCAAAGGGTTATGGACAACATATTAGACGAACTAAACGGCAAGTGTTGCCTCATATACCTGGACGATATAATAATTTTCTCCCCATCCCTCCAAGAACATATTACGCACCTACAAGCAGTATTCGAGAAATTACATAAGGCAAACCTAAAACTCCAACCAACTAAATCTGAATTCTTAAGAAAGGAAATAGAATACCTAGGACACGTAGTAACAGAAAACGGAATCAAACCTAACCCCAAAAAGATTCAAGCCATAAAAGAATTCCCGATACCAAAGACTAGGAAACAAATAAAATCCTTTTTAGGGTTACTGGGTTACTATAGAAAATTCATAAGAAACTTTGCTACCATTACAAAGCCACTAACACAGCAACTGAAAGGCAAAAGTCCTGTTAAAATCAGTCAGGACTATACTAAGGCATTCGAGACATGCAAAACACTTCTCTGCAATGACCCACTTTTAGAATACCCAGACTTTTCAAAAACTTTTACACTCACAACAGACGCAAGTAACGTCGCCATAGGAGCAGTACTTTCCCAAGGCCCAATTAACAGCGAAAAACCAATCTCATTCGCTAGTCGAACACTAACGGATACAGAGTGTAACTACTCAACAGTTGAAAAGGAAATGCTCGCAATAATATGGGCAACTAAATATTTCCGCCCCTACCTATTCGGTCAAAGATTCAGAATAATCACTGACCACCGACCTCTCACATGGCTAATGAACTTTAAGGAACCAAATTCAAAATTAGTCCGTTGGAAGTTACAGCTACTTGAATACGACTACGAAATCTCTTACAAGAAAGGGTCGGAAAACGTCGTAGCTGACGCCCTCAGCCGCGTAACAGCAGACGTAAATATGAATAATCAAACCAACCAGACCAACGATATCCCGACAACAGATAAACCCATTAACGGACACAACCTGCAAATCATTTTTCAAATAGGTAGTAGATCACAAATTATAACCTCAACCCCATTAAAAAACGAGGGGGAACGTTGTGAGTTGCTGCGGACACCGCAACTCTACGGTTATACCCGATACTAAGTCAGTATGGCTCTCCTCCGGCAGACGCCGCTAATATTTAACGACACGACATCGAGTGCGTGCGAGAGAGACAGAAAATGAGTCTGAGCGTGACGTCGGGCGCTGCGTAGCCACTGCAAATTGATTTGTTCCTTTTGGCTAAAAAAATGGTCTGATCTGATCCAGATTCAGCAATCTAATAGATATGGTCATTATCTATGATTCTGCGTTTTTAGTTTTCTCAAATCTGCAATATTGTGGATGCAACAGATTTTCGTCCTTTGTGGGGGCGGATGGGGGTGGGGCGAAATTCTGAGATATACGTTTTATAGTGACATCTTAAAGGAGTGTGTGCACCAAATTTGGTTACTCTAGCCTTAATAGTCTCTGAGATTTGTGGTTGCCTCAGATTTTCGTCCTTTGCGGGGGCGGAAGGGGGTGTGGCGAAATTTGGACAGGAAACGGTCAAGGTCCGATATCACAGGAGTGTGGATACCAAATTTGGTTGCTCTGGCTTTTATAGGTTCTGAGATCCTTGAACTCATATTTTGCAATTGGCAAAACCGACCATGAAACCTGTGTGTTAGAGTGAGACAGAGCGAGAAAGAGTGAAATTGTTTTCGTGATTCTGGCTGTAATAATTATACGATCTGGTTCAGATTTTGCACTCTAGAAGATATAGTCATCTTCTACAATTCTGTGTTTTTAGTTTTATCCTATCGTCGAAATTGTGGATGCCACAGATTTTCGCCCTTTGTGGGGGCGGAAGTGGGCGGGGCAAAGTTTTGAAATATTTTTGAAGCAGTGACATATCACAGAAGTCTGGATCCAAAACATCGTTGCTCTAGCTCTTATAGTCTTTGAGCATTAGGCGCTGAAGGGGACGGACAGACGGACAGACGGACGGACGGACAGACAGACAGGGCTCAATCGACTCGGCTATTGATGCTGATCAAGAATATATATACTTTATAGGGTCGGAAACGATTCCTTCTGGACGTTACACACATCCACTTTTACCACAAATCTAATGTACCCCAATACTCATTTTGAGTATCGGGTATAATAAAATCAGAAGAATAATCCTTGAAAGCAAGTTCGATAAACACAAATTAGCACAAACTCTAGCTAAAATCCATAGACCTAATAAAACATACGACATATTTACTTCAGATACCATTTTCAAAATAGTGGAAGAAAGCCTCAAAGAATACTTTTTACCCAACAAGATCTACAAAATAATCAGGTGCACTACAATGCTAGAAGACATTACCGAAGTAAACCAACTAGAACAGGAAATCAAGAAATACCATAGAGATAACAACCACAGAGGAATAGACGAAACGGTCGCCCATTTAAAACGAAAAATCTACTCACCAAGATTAAAAAATATAATATAAAAATAATATATATAATATAATATAAAAACAATAATATTGTGGACCCGAATTCGCAGGCAAAATGTTCAAAGATTTTTGTAGCCAATATAACATCCAACTACATGTCACATCGTTTCAACAGTCCTCAAGCAATTCCCCTGTAGAGAGACTGCACTCTTCCTTAACGGAAATCTACCGCATTATAACTAATAACGAGGGGGAACGTTGTGAGTTGCTGCGGACACCGCAACTCTACAGTTATACCCGATACTAAGTCAGTATGGCTCTCCTCCGGCAGACGCCGCTAATATTAAACGACACGACAAAGAGTGCGTGCGAGAGAGACAGAAAATCAGTCTGAGCGTGACGTCGGGCGCTGCGTAGCCACTAAAAATTGATTTCTTGCTTTTGGCTACAAAAATGATCCGATCTGATCCAGATTCGGCAACCGGATAGATATGGTCATTGTCTATGATTCTGCGTTTTTAGTTTACTCGATTTTGCAATATTGTGGATGCAACAGATTTTCGTCCTTTGTGTGGGCGGAACGGGGTGGGGCGAAATTTTGAGATATACGTTTTATAGTGAGATCTAACAGGAGTGCGGATACCAAATTTGGTTACTCTAGCCTTAATAGTCTCTGAGATTTATGAATATCCCCAGATCTGCATCCTTTGCGGGGGCGGAAGGGGGTGTGGCGAAATTTTGAAACAAACTCGTCTCGGTCCGATATATTAGGAGTGTGGATACCAAATTTGGTTGCTCTAGCTTTTATAGTCTCTGAGATCTAGGCGCTAATGTTTTACTCTAAGCAAAGCCGCCTATGCTACGTGTGTGTTAGAGAGAGACAGGGCGAGAAAAAATGAAATTGTTTTCTTGATGCTGGCTATAATAATAATACGATCCAATTCAGATTCCGCAGTCTAAAAGATATCGTCATTCTCTACGATTCTGCGTTTTTGGTTTTCTCGTATCTTTAAAATTGTGGATGCCACAGATTTTCGCCCTTTGTGGGGGCGGAAGTGGGCGGGGCAAAGTTTTGAAATATTTTTGTAGCAGTGACATATCACAGAAGTCTGGATCCAAAACATCGTTGCTCTAGCTCTTATAGTCTTTGAGCATTAGGCGCTGAAGGGGACGGACAGACGGACGGACGGACAGACAAACATGGCTCAATCGACTCGGCTATTGATGCTGATCAAGAATATATATACTTTATGGGGTCGGAAACGATTCCTTCTGGACGTTACACACATACACTTTTACCACAAATCTAATATACCCCAATACTCATTTTGAGTATCGGGTATAAAAAATAATAAGAAAATAAAGACATTCAATTATCTTACAGATGCTACCAAATTAACGCACAACCATTTCAAATCCGACAACTGACGCAAAATGACAAAATTGCCATTATAAATCTCGGAAACGCCAAAAACATTATCTCTCATAAGTATCTTATCCATAAAATAAATTTACAAGATTTCATTAACAATGTAAACCAATTCGAGGTAACACTAAATCAACTCAAGTATACAAAGTTTTCAGGCGAAACCATAAGTACAGTAAAAACAAAACTAAGGCAATTACAACAAAAAATAGACGCAATACTACCAAAAAATAGATCCAAAAGAGGACTTATAAATGGCCTCGGAAGCGTCATCAAAGTTGTCACAGGCAACCTAGATGCCAAAGACGAAGAAACTTTTACAAACGAATTTAACGAAATAAAAGAAAACGAAAAAAACTTATTAAAAAACATTAATCAACAAAATATTATAAATAATGAAATAACGATTAGATTTAAAAATATTACTAATCATATTAATGAGGAACAGGAAAATATAAATGTATTTATAAGAAACTACAAAAAGAATATTTTTAAAACATTAAATGACGAACATAACGAAATACATCTCCTACAATATATTTCGAGAATTAACTTCAATATAGACATCCTGTATAATCATGTGAACAACATAGCCGAAAGTATATTGTTAACCCAATTAGGAATAATACCCAAATTCATAATTACCGAGAAAGAAACCGAAATTATACAGCACATGTTAAAAAAACAAAATATAATGGTAAACTCTGAAGAACACCTGTATCGACTATTGACCCTAGAAACAGAAATTAACAATAAAACTGTGTTCCTTAAAATTAAAATTCCAATATTCGACAAAAATAATTACGAATTCCTACACATTGTTCCATTACCGATAAATAAATCAATGTTATTAATCTTACCTATGTATATTATACACGACCATTCCGGACACATAAAAAGCTTCGATATAAAATGCCCCAAAATTCTGCCCCCCAGAATAAATGACATCAACTTGCACAAACTTCACCTAAACTCCCTAAACACTCAAAACGAAATAGTTAACATAAAGAACTCAAACACAAACCACCGGATAGCTACTTATAGCACAGGACCAAGATAATATCATTCGTCCCAGCGGAAACACCTTCGTTCGTGCCAACCGTCATACCCTCCCTCTGGCCATCACTTCAGTCCAGGTGGGGAGGAGTAACCGTCCCGGCACCCCTCGAGACGCCCCCCACTAAACCACCACGACTCAACTCAGCATAAACATCCACAGCTCAAGTGACACGAGCACGATGTTTATGCCGCCTAAGCATATACCATCAACACAGCCAACATTGTCTACAATATAAACCGGATGGGCCCCAGCCAAGAATCAGCAAACTGACCTTAAATGTAAAATCAGCATTTTCTTAGGAATCCCAACTGCAGCTACGCCGACAGCGACGCAGAAGAACCAGCAGCAGAGCCGCATACATAAGTCAGTGATCGCCACTGACCAGGCAGTCAATTCTAGAATCCCACCCGGAATACAATTGTCACTCCGACTATCTTAAAACTGCAATAAACGTGTATAATTATATCACATAGAGAACACCTCCAAATCGGCATTCATCATTTAAGGGAACCCCTTTTCCCCTTCAACAGTTTCCAGCACCTATAGCAAGGACAATTACCTCCTCTCTGGAACCTGTAACTCGTGCACCAGTCCTGCCCGATACACCCCCGACCAGCTCGAGTGGCACCGCCACACACAACCATCGTTGTATGTGATATGCTACATTTATCTTATTTTGGCGCCCAACGTGGGGCCCGATCCGGCTTGCCCCATTTAAAGAAATAACTTGGTCAAAAGTAACACCTGACTTTTATCCTTGCTAGACCGTTTTTTTTGTGGTTTTTTTGCTCGTCTTTCCTCTGCAACTTATCCAGTGGATACTGTGGATCCGTGTAAGCTCATCCAGGCCTACAGGGCCTAGTATCGTGCAGGGTATATTGACGTGCAGTAGGTCCGATACACTGGAAGTGTTATATCTTATATTGGGTATAACTCCGTGGGTCGAGCTTAGCCTATCAACTAGTTGAAGATTGTTATAGGAGCTAAGCGAGAACACTACTGCAGGAAAGGAGAGCGCATTCCAAATCGTTTAGGATGAAATTCTACGGAGATTGCCCCTAATTAATTTGGTTTTGGCTGTCCCGAGGAACCCCTGAGAAGATTACTGAGGTTGCAAGCCTCAGTAAGCCTAGGTGACTTCGGACTCCCATACTACCTGATGATTAGTGGAACTAATCCACCACCTTCATCAGCCCCAATACTTCTGATCTGACCTTTTAGATTTCGCTGGATGAGGGATTATTTTTCCTGCCACGGACCTAACTTATGAGGCAGATTTCAGTTATAATTAGATTACCCCTGTCCCTTCCCTACCCAAAAACAATGCAATCCGCTTTACTCTATTCCTACACAAAAAACGATTGCATGGCTCCTAAACTGTTTTGATATCTATATCTATATCTATTGACTGTGACTTTTTTTGTATTATTTTTTTTTGTTGCATTTGCTATATATATATATCTAATATATTCATACTTGGTGGTGCCCAAACCGAAATGGTGGTGTCTCGTAGTACGGAGAAGTAATCGTTTACCAGGTACAACTATTGTCGGCCAGTTGTGGGCACACCTTTCACAGAGTGTGCTTCACCGCTAAAAGTGGTAACAAACGGAAGTGTCCCACTTGTCAGCAAGACCTGAATATCACATCGGCCTCAGCTGAGAATCTTAGTCCCATTGGTCCGTCTACGTCTAGAATGCCATCTGTTACTCAGTCCCTTCAGACTAGAAGTCAAAGCAAAAGAGTTGAAGCGTTAAGCCCTTTTGAGATGGCTAACTCAGAGAATGCCAACAGGTCTCCAATCTCGTCGACCCTCAACAGAATCAGGCCACTATGGCGGAAACTATACAGCAGTCCATAGTGGACGCGATTAGAGTAGCTATGGTAGAGCAAACCCGAATTTTGGCGACCAGCATGGCTGATCAAACTAACCGGCTAGTTCGAGCCATTTCCGATGGACTTGAAAGTACGGCTTCTGTACCCTCCCCGAACATAAATGCAGCTCGGATGCAACCGGTAGCAGAACTAGAACAGCAAACGATCGAGCAACTTTTTCGGCTGTCCACTAGTGAACAGGTACCAGTGCCGGGGATTAATCAATCGGGAAATAGTTCGTCACCCTCGAATTTGGGGCAAACCCGTAATGTTGGCTCAGGAGTTTCCACAGGTTCCTCCGCTTCATCCCTTCGGGCAGATCGTTTGATTGGAAACTGCGGTTTACTGGAATGGCTGGTATGTCGATTAAGGACTTCATTTACCGTATTGAAGCACTTACAAAGCAAACTTTGGACGGTAACTTTGAAATAACAGCTCGATACGCCAGTAACCTCTTTGATGGAAGCGCCAGCGAGTGGTTTTGGCGGTATCATAAAAGTGTCCCTGAAGTCCGTTGGGAAGATCTATGCTTAGCCTTGCGTGGCCAATTTAAAGACGATAGAACAGATAGGAATTTCAGAACAGAGATCGAATTAAGGAAACAGCGACCAAACGAATCCTTTGATGATTTTTATGGCGTAATTGCCGCATTGGCAGATAAACTGTCTGAGCCCATGTCTGAGGCAGCCTTGGTTGAGACACTGCGAGCAAACCTTTTGGCTGATATACAGCATGAAATTTTGTATGAGTCGGCTGCGACTGTGAAATTCTTACGTCACCTGGTCCGAACGCGAGAAATATTCATGCAGTCCGTAGCTAAAACCAAGCCTCCCCTGGCGGCCCCCCGAACTTTACCACGCCGCCAAGTCAATGCTATATTAGACGAATCTATTGCCCCAGATAATGTCTAATTGGAAACTGCGGTTTACTGGAATGGCTGGTATGTCGATTGAGGACTTCATTTACCGTATTGAAGCACTTACAAAGCAAACTTTGGACGGTAACTTTGAAATAACAGCTCGATACGCCAGTAACCTCTTTGATGGAAGCGCCAGCGAGTGGTTTTGGCGGTATCATAAAAGTGTCCCTGAAGTCCGTTGGGAAGATCTATGCCTAGCCTTGCGTGGCCAATTTAAAGACGATAGAACAGATAGGAATTTCAGAACAGAGATCGAATTAAGGAAACAGCGACCAAACGAATCCTTTGATGATTTTTATGGCGTAATTGCCGCATTGGCAGATAAACTGTCTGAGCCCATGTCTGAGGCAGCCTTGGTTGAGACACTGCGAGCAAACCTTTTGGCTGATATACAGCATGAAATTTTGTATGAGTCGGCTGCGACTGTGAAATCCTTACGTCACCTGGTCCGAACGCGAGAAATATTCATGCAGTCCGTAGCTAAAACCAAGCCTCCCCTGGCGGCCCCCCGAACTTTACCACGCCGCCAAGTCAATGATATATTAGACGAATCTATTGCCCCAGATAGTGAAGAAGTAGGTGAAGAAGAAGATCTGGAAGTATCAGCAGTAGAGTTCGTCTGTTGGAATTGTGGTGGCAAAGGCCATCGATACCAAGAGTGTGTGGCCGAACGTAGGGTATTTTGCTATGGTTGTGGCAGGGCCGATACTTATAAGCCTAGTTGCAGAAAGTGCAACCCCCACATGGCAAAAAACTCGTTGTCGCGTGCACCTCCGAAAAGCGCACGCAAACAACTGGTCAACCAAGCGACCAATACCGAGTGATCAATTCTTCTCCTTCCACTGACCTTATTATACCAGTCGTGTCAAACAGCGTATACGCTGACCACCTTGCTAGCCCTCCAAATCGATCCCAGCGCCGATGAAGCGATTTTAAGAAACAATGCAAACTTGAGAAAAGACTCTTAGCTCTTAGCTCTTAGGCTCTTAGCTTCTGTAGTTGGAAGACCAAATGATTTACGACCCCATGCTCAGATTATGCTTTTTGGTAAACCAGTCATAGGACTAATGGATACTGGAGCTTCAGTTAGCTGCATAGGGGGAAGTTGCGCGTCCGACGTTATTCGGAATAAAGTCCAATATAAGCCGCTCTCCCTAAAAGTTAGAACTGCCGACGGAAAGAGCCAAAGTATAGTCGGCAAAATTTCCGCAAAAGTCACGTAAAGAGGGGAATCCAAGGAACTTTGTTTTTATATTGTACCTTACTTGACGGGTAATCTCTATTTAGGAATCGATTTTTGGACGGCTTTTGAACTTTTACCGTTGCACTTGATGATACAATGAGGGCGCTTCTGCCTTCACAGCAAGTATTACTACAGGAGGTAGTAACTTACATCTTACTCAAAGCAAGGTCTAGGAAAGACCTCTGTAATCACTCACACGATAGAGGTAGCTGACGCAAAGCCCATTAAACAACGCCACTATGCGGTGTCACCGGCAACGGAGAAGCTAATGTACGAGGAATTAGACCGAATGCTGAAGGTTGGGGTTATACAAGAATCGGTTAGTTCGTGGTCTTCGCCCGTAGTGCTGGTTAAAAAGCCTGGCAAGGTTAGATTGTGTATCGATTGTAGGAAAGTAAACTCGGTCATGGTAATGGATGCATATCCCAAGCCCCTTATAGACGGAATCCGGACGGAAGCAGAGTTCATCACAAGCATCGATCTAAAGGACGCGTTTTGGCAAATTCCTCTCGATCAAAAATCTCGTGATAAGACAGCGTTTACCGTGCCTGGCCGTCCCTTATACGAGTTTGCGTCATGCCATTCGGCTTAACCAACGCACCCTGTACCTTGTCGCGACTTATGGATAAAGTCATACCGGCCCATCTACGGAATGAAATATTCATATTTCTTGACGACCTCTTAGTTATATCCGATAACTTTGAGCACCATCTGGAGGTGTTGTCCCTGGTCGCATCCCAACTTTCCAAGGCCAATCTTACTATAAATGTGGAGAAAAGCAAATTTTGCCGGAAAGAATTTAGGCCACGTGATTGGTGGTGGGAATATTCGCACTGATCCTGACAAAATAGCCGCCGTTAAGGACTTTCCAGCTCCCCAGTCGATCAAACAAGTTCGTCGATTTCTTGGAATGACAGGCCGGTACCACAAGTTCATCCACAATTATGCAGCTATTAGTTCACCCATATCAGATACTCTGAAATCTAAGCGCAAGTTTATTTGGACTGACGAGGCTCAGCTTGCTTTCGAGTCATTAAAGTCCCAAATGTGTTCCGCGCCTGTTCTACATAGTCAAAATTTCTCCATACCATTCTCAATACACTGTGACGCCAGTCATACCGGCGTAGGGGTAATGCAAGAAAACAACGAGGGCGCAGACGTACCAATTGCTTTTATGTCGAAAAAGCTTAACAAATGCCAGAAGCGGTACACTGTAACTGAAAAAGAGTGTTACGCTGCGGTTTTAGCCGTAAAAAAGTTCAGGGCATACGTTGAGGGCCAAGAATTCACAATCATTACAGATCATGCCTCCTTAAAGATCTTAGCTGCCGATTGGCTCGCTGGTCCTTAAAGTTGCAGGGATTTGAATTTAAAATCTTACACCAAAAAGGTGGTGATAACATAGTCCCCGATGCCTTGTTCCGTACGCACTCAGAAGACTTGTCCTTCTTGGCGATTGATAGCATGTTGGTCGACCCTGATTCTCCTGAGTTCAAATCACCAGAATATCAGTCAATTAAAGAGAAGATTAGGTTGAACAGTTCCCGATAGCCTGATCTAAAAATCAAAGATGAACGCATCTTTCGGCATGCGGAACATTTCGATGGAACCAAGATCACAGACGATTCCTGCTGGAAGCTTTGGATACCCCCATCCCTTGTAAAACCCGTCCTCAAAGCTGCCCATGAGGATCCCTTGTGTGCCGACAGTGGGATAAATAAAACCCTTGAAAGACTCAGGCAATCTTATTATTGGCGGTGGATGTCAAAGAACTCATAAATAATTGCCATATCTGTAAAACCACGAAGCATTCAAATCAACACTTAAAGCCACCAATGGGAAATACGGGATTACCTTCTCGATAATTTCAAAAATTATTTGTAGACTTTTTAGGACTTTATCCGAGAAGCAAGTCAGGAAATATTGGCATCTTTGTCGTGTTAGACCATCTGTCAAAATTTCCATTTTTGAAGCCCGTACGAAAATTTACAGCAGATTCCATAAAACGCTTCCTGGAAGAAGACCTCTTTCACTGCTTCGGGGTCCCCGAAACCATCGTAAGCGATAATGGGGTCCAATTGAAATCTCACACTTTTAACTCCTTGCTTGACAAATATAATATCTCTCATGTCTAAACTGCCTTTTATTCTCCTCAGAGAGAGTAAATAGATCCGTTCTGGCGGCCATCAAAAGTTATGTTGACCCGGATCAACGTAATTGGGATGAGAAATTAAGCAGCATTTGCTGTGCACTTCGGTCTAGTCATCATTTAGCCATAAGCACTACCCCGTATCGGCTTGCTTTTGGACAGCATATGGTAACCGATGCCAGTAGCTATAAACTGATGCGTAACCTAGACATGTTAGAAGATCGCGGTGTCCAATTTTCGCGAGAAGACTCCTTCGACATAATTCGCAGCAAAGCAAAAGGCCCAGCACTTCCGAAATGCCAGATCCTATAACTTACGAACGAGACAAATTTTCTATAAGGATGGACAGGAAATATATAGACGTAACTTTCAGCAAAGCAATTTCGCTAAGGGCTTTAGCGCAAAGTTAGCACCAACCTTTATAAAGTCCCGAGTGCGCAGGAAGCTAGGAAACTGCTATTACGAACTTGAAGATCTTCAAGGCCGCCTTGTAGGCAAATTTCATACCAAGGATATAAAACCTTGACATGAATTGTTACAAGCGCGGATCCCACTTTGGGTGTCCCACCCCAAGCGTGATTTAAGTGGGGGGATTATGTAGTGCCCTCGTTGTAAGAAAAAAATTGTTTGCATCGACGTCTTAATTTTCCCTAAAATTATGCTACGCGAATAGGCTAAGTCTTCTGTTGGGTCCAAGAAAGCTAAGCATTTAACACGCCATCTATTGGGTGCGCTTCACCGTGGGCTGCCCATATTATTTCTTTTGGCTGACGTTTTAATCGGCCTCTTCCTCCCACTGTCATTTTGACAAATCGAAAAGAAAAAGGGAAGAACGATGGGATGAGGCCTTGATTTCCGGGAGAAGCAGCTCTCTCTCTCCTCGTGGTATCCGAACAGTACGGACGTACTTATCCAGCTCTCAAAAAAAAAAACGAGGGGGAACGTTGTGAGTTGCTGCGGACACCGCAACTCTACAGTTATACCCGATACTAAGTCAGTATGGCTCTCCTCCGGCAGACGCCGCTAATATTAAACGACACGACAAAGAGTGCGTGCGAGAGAGACAGAAAATCAGTCTGAGCGTGACGTCGGGCGCTGCGTAGCCACTAAAAATTGATTTCTTGCTTTTGGCTACAAAAATGATCCGATCTGATCCAGATTCGGCAACCGGATAGATATGGTCATTGTCTATGATTCTGCGTTTTTAGTTTACTCGATTTTGCAATATTGTGGATGCAACAGATTTTCGTCCTTTGTGTGGGCGGAAGGGGGTGGGGCGAAATTTTGAGATATACGTTTTATAGTGAGATCTAACAGGAGTGCGGATACCAAATTTGGTTACTCTAGCCTTAATAGTCTCTGAGATTTATGAATATCCCCAGATCTGCATCCTTTGCGGGGGCGGAAGGGGGTGTGGCGAAATTTTGAAACAAACTCGTCTCGGTCCGATATATTAGGAGTGTGGATACCAAATTTGGTTGCTCTAGCTTTTATAGTCTCTGAGATCTAGGCGCTAATGTTTTACTCTAAGCAAAGCCGCCTATGCTACGTGTGTGTTAGAGAGAGACAGGGCGAGAAAAAATGAAATTGTTTTCTTGATGCTGGCTATAATAACAATACGATCCAATTCAGATTCCGTAGTCTAAAAGATATCGTCATTCTCTACGATTCTGCGTTTTTGGTTTTCTCGTATCTTTAAAATTGTGGATGCCACAGATTTTCGCCCTTTGTGGGAGCGGAAGTGGGCGGGGCAAAGTTTTGAAATATTTTTGTAGCAGTGACATATCACAGAAGTCTGGATCCAAAACATCGTTGCTCTAGCTCTTATAGTCTTTGAGCATTAGGCGCTGAAGGGGACGGACAGACGGACAGACGGACGGACGGACAGACAGACATGGCTCAATCGACTCGGCTATTGATGCTGATCGAGAATATATATACTTTATGGGGTCGGAAACGATTCCTTCTGGACGTTACACACATCCACTTTTACCACAAATCTAATATACCCCAATACTCATTTTGAGTATCGGGTATAAAAAGAAAAGAAGATCAAGATAATCTGGTGTTAGCCGTGGTCATGCGAAGTGAACGAACTCCCAGTTATCGTTTATAAACTTCTAACATAAAGAGACAAACAAAAAAAAAAACCATACATGAGCCCGGTCGGCCGTATTCTTTGATTTTTCCCTAAATTATGTTGGAGCTTTTTTTTTTTGTAAAGTGGCCTTAAGCCCACGAAAAGCTCAAGAGCTTTGGAAGCTTTAAGCTTTAGCGCAGATCAGCGGCAGCAGGTGCTTCACACCTATGCGACGGTGATTAGTTACCCTTAGGTTAGGTTAGGTTAGGTTGAGGCGGCTGCCGGGCTCGCTCGGAGCCCGTCACACTTAGGCCGGTTTCGGCCCGTTGTGATACCGCATAGGATCATTTCCTTCCTGCGTTGTGAGACTTCCTGTCAGCAATTATCCCATCCAGATGCTCTCACAAAGTTCGCTATCCTCCTGGGACATAGTTTGGACATCTCTGAGATGTCGTGTAGAAAGGCTGAGCCCAGGTGCTGTAGCCTTCTTCTGCTGAGAGCTGGGCAGGAGCAGAACAGATGTTCCACTGTCTCCTCCTCTTCCTCGTCTCTACAGCTGCGACAAAAATCGTTATGTGGGGCCCCCAGCCTGTTAGCGTGGGTGCCTATTAGCCAGTGTCCCGTGAGGGAACGTGTGACTACGCTGCACCTTTTCCTGCTTAACTTGAGGAGCTCGGAGGTGCGCTTCATGTCCATGGTCGGCCATGTTTGCCGAGTTGTGCGACATCGTGGCACTGTTTGCCACATATCGTTTTTTAGTCGCTTGTATTGCTCCCTTATAATGAGCTTACAGGTGGCCATTGGCATACAGATATCCTCCTTGTCTTGGAGAAGGGGGATTGTAGTGCCAGATCTGGCCAGCTCGTCCGCTATACAGTTGCCCTCGATGTCCCGGTGGCCCGGGACCCAAATTAGGCTAATAGCAAATTGCTGAGCCATCTCGTGCAGAGATTTGCGGCAGTCTGCCACGGTGGCCGAGTTCGAGGAAATCGCGCTTAGCGATTTGATCGCAGCCTGGCTGTCGCTATAAATGTTTAGCTTGGTTGCCGTGACGGCAGCCGCTTGTAGGCAGTCTAGTGCCTCCCTGATCTGGGAGTCTGAAGGAATGCCGTATGTTTAGCTGTTCAGAGTAGATTCCCCCTCCGACTCTGTCGTCCAGCTTTGATCCATCCGTGAAGATGTTTATGGCCCCATCTGGGCCTGGGAGTCCCTCGAGCCATTCGTCTCTATGAGGGATGATTGTGTCGAAGGGAGTGTCTGTATACTCTCTTGGAACTTGGTAGTCTGTTTTTGAGGGGACGGTACTGCTATTTAATATGGCTGAGTGACCTATGCACTGTGTCACCCATTGATCTGAGTCTCTTAGACGTATTGCTGCTGCTTCTGCCCGTTCCTTTCCTGCAAGGTCAAGGCTCTGTAGGCATAGGATGGCATTTAGCGCATCATTTGGGGTGGTGCGAACAGCTCCGCTGATGCATCGGGCGGCAGTCCGCTGGACTTTGCCCAGTTGCTTGGTGATCGCCCTTTTTGATAGGGCCGGCCACCACACCGTAACTCCGTAGAGTAGTATTGGTCTAACTATAGCTTGATATATCCATTGGACTATGCTTGGGATCATACCCCATCTTAGCCCAATAGCTTTTTTGCATGTATAGAGTGCAGTCATTGCCTTCTTCACTCTGTCTCCCCGAGAAGATAATCGCAACGTCGTCCGCATAGGCCACGACTTTGTAGCAACTGAGGGTGTATAGTTGTCCTCAGTTGCAGCCCGACGAGTCTCTCAAAGGTTTTGAGGAGGAAGGACGATAGGCTGATTGGTCTAAAGTCTTTTGCAGCTGAGTGCGAGGCTTTCCCAGCTTTGGGAATGAAGACTATCTTTGCCTTAAGCCATGTTCGCGGGATTGTACCCACAGCCAGTATCTTCCTGAAGATACCTTGTAGCCAGTTGATGGCCGTATCCCCGGCCTTCTGAAGTTGGGCCGGGATGACCTGGTCTGGGCCTGGCGATTTGAACGGGTTGAAGCTGTTTATTGCCCAGCTTATGTTACGTTTTGTGACGATGTGATCCATCGAGGTTACCGGTCCCTCTCCTGGAAGATGTGCCGTCTCGATGGTTGTGCACCCTGGAAAATGTGTGTCTAGTAGAATGTGCAGGGACTCCTAACTGGAGTTAGTCCACGTGCCGTCATTCATTTAAAGATACCCTACCGAGGGGTTAGTTTTTGAGAGAATCTTGCGAAGCCTTGCGGCCTCAGACGTTTCCTCAATTTGCTTTCCTTGTTTCCTTTTTATATAGTGACAGACTGATTTTGTAGTCTGCCCAGTGGCGCTCCTCGTTCGCGCTTTTGGCCCTGTTGAAGAGGGTCCTGCAGCTTTTACGTAGGATGTCTATTTGTTTTGACCACCAGGGGGGTTTCTTTTTATACCCGATACTCAAAATGAGTATTGGGGTATATTAGATTTGTGGTAAAAGTGGATGTGTGTAACGTCCAGAAGGAATCGTTTCCGACCCTATAAAGTATATATATTCTTGATCAGCATCAATAGCCGAGTCGATTGAGCCCTGTCTGTCTGTCCGTCCGTCCGTCTGTCCGTCTGTCCGTCCCCTTCAGCGCCTAATGCTCAAAGACTATAAGAGCTAGAGCAACGATGTTTTGGATCCAGACTTCTGTGATATGTCACTGCTCCAAAAATATTTCAAAACTTTGCCCCGCCCACTTCCGCCCCCACAAAGGGCGAAAATCTGTGGCATCCACAATTTCCACGATACGAGAAAACTAAAAACGCAGAATCGTAGAAGATGACTATATCTTCTAGAGTGCAAAATCTGAACCAGATCGTATAATTATTACAGCCAGAATCACGAAAACAATTTCACTCTTTCTCGCTCTGTCTCACTCTAACACACAGGTTTCATGGTCGGTTTTGCCAATTGCAAAATATGAGTTCAAGGATCTCAGAACCTATAAAAGCCAGAGCAACCAAATTTGGTATCCACACTCCTGTGATATCGGACCTTGACCGTTTCCTGTCCAAATTTCGCCACACCCCCTTCCGCCCCCGCAAAGGACGAAAATCTGAGGCAACCACAAATCTCAGAGACTATTAAGGCTAGAGTAACCAAATTTGGTGCACACACTCCTTTAAGATGTCACTATAAAACGTATATCTCAGAATTTCGCCCCACCCCCCTCCGCCCCCACAAAGGACGAAAATCTGTTGCATCCACAATATTGCAGATTTGAGAAAACTAAAAACGCAGAATCATAGATAATGACCATATCTATTAGATTGCTGAATCTGGATCAGATCAGACCATTTTTTTAGCCAAAAGGAACAAATCAATTTGCAGTGGCTACGCAGCGCCCGACGTCACGCTCAGACTGATTTTCTGTCTCTCTCGCACGCACTCTTTGTCGTGTCGTTAAATATTAGCGGCGTCTGCCGGAGGAGAGCCATACTGACTTAGTATCGGGTATAACCTTAGAGTTGCGGTGTCCGCAGCAACTCACAACGTTCCCCCTCGTTCCCCCTAGGTTTGCTAGAGGGGCATGCTGCCGCGAAGGCTTTGTTGCATTACTGACATTGTTAATGATTTGGAAATGATTTGTTAGAAGATTTTTGTTTAGGAGCCATGCAGGGATCGATGAGGGAGAGTGAGGTATGACCCCCGGCGAGAAAAGGGATCATCCATAAGCCCTATTTTCTTCGGAATTAGGATGATCAAGGTTGGGAGGGCCATGGCTGTTGCATCCAACACCAGCACAGCTACCCGTCGGTTCGGATATGCATAGAGGAAGCCCGCTTCCCTTTCCCCCTAATTCCTTTGTCCCTTCTAATTCCCCCAGCCTCCTCATCCTCCTTCCCCAACCCCCTAACACTAGTCATACGGTCATAGTCATACCGACCATACAGCCGGAGCCAGCGCGTGCACCAGTCCTGCCCGATACACCCCCGACCAGCTCGAGTGGCACCGCCACACACAACCATCGTTGTATGTGATATGCTACATTAGCTCTTACAAATAACTATTCGACAAGCGCTTTACTCGCAAATTCAACTAATAAAAAATTGTACTCTTCCATGTAATCTCTTCCATTGTCTATACTTATAGTATTCTTCGTTCTCGTACTATAATTATCATGTCAGAAAACGATCGGCAAATAAAACCGAAAAGAAATTGGTTGATTATTTACATAGAACATATTTTATACGTAATTATACGTAAGCGCCAGAGTATTGGGGTATATTAGATTTGTGGTAAAAGTGGATGTGTGTAACGTCCAGAAGGAATCATTTCCGACGCCATAATGTATATATATTCTTGATCAGCATCAATAGCCGAGTCTATTGAGCCCTGTCTGTCTGTCCGTCTGTCCGTCCGTCCGTCCGTCCGTCCGTCTGTCCGTCCCCTTTAGCGCCTAGTGCTCAAAGACTATAAGAGCTGCTGTGGCGCTACAGACTGTAATCACAAATGGGAATATCCATAGCCGGGCGAAAGGGCTGCACACGAGTATGTCCACTTCCGGGCCGAGTCTTATGCAATCGGTTCGGTAATCAGATCCCAAGAAGAGCCGGCGCCTCCCTTGGCCCCCTTCGCACAGGTAGTCTTGACCCTGTTTACATATCGGGGCTTGAAATCGGAGGCGTACCCCAACCAGCACCCAGAGAGCCCTGAAAATGGATGCTTCTATGGATTCTGGATCAGGGATCATGGGTCGTGGATCGTGTATCGTGGATGATGACGCTTTTGTTGGGTTGTTTTGATCACTGATCACTGAATCAACACGAGTACAGTGAATATTTAATGATTCATTTGCTGCCGCTTCTGGTGGATTCCGTGCCTCCGAAGTGCGTATGCAGGGGCCTGCAATTGGGGGCAACAAAGGCCCCACGGCTTCCACAATCGCTGCTGCAGCGGAAATGTTTTGCTGCTGCTGCATGCTCCGTTTATCATTGAATAAATTGCAGAACAAATATGCAGCGAAATAAAAATAATAATAATAAATGCAATCACGGGGATGAGGGATGAGCAAGTGGCCTCCCGTCCAAACGGAACGGATCGTAATATGCATAAACGATATATCTGATCGACTGGAAACTCTTGTGTTTGAATTTGACTTTGAATTTCGAATATTTCGGCATATATTTTCATTGCGGCCAAAAACGGAGAGACGATTCCGTGCATTGCGATTCTGGCATCAACGAAAATAGATGCCCAAATGGAAGTGCAAACATCTCTGAGGGGAAGGGTGGAGTGTCGGGCGTGTGGACGTTTGTCTTCTGTCAGTGTGTGATTGGATACTGCTTGCTGCTTTCTGCTCGATGGCTGCCCCCTAGAGTACGAGGTGCAGGCGTATCTGGAACACCAGCTCCTTGACGGTCTTCTTCAGGAGCGCCGCCAGGGACAGGATGAATCCCAGGAGGCTGAGGGAGAACAGCCAGGGCGTGGTCATGAGGACGGCAAAGAAGACGAACGTCTCGTCGCCCCGGGCATTGGCCATGCGCCACAGCAACTGGCGCTGGATGGTGCGCTGCTTGAACTTGCTGTTCCACAATCGGAGGCGCGTCGAGCCGACGGTTTCGTTGACGCCCACGGTCTTCTCGACCAGCCAGAACACCGCGCAGCACAGCATCTGCAGCACCAGCAGCACGACCTTGACCACAGCGGTCTCCAAGACGAGGTGCTACAAGGCCATCATGCGCTGACGGTGCTCCGGCTGCATTGTGGAGAGCACGACTGCGCTGAGGGACTCCAGCGGGGAGACCCTGGGAGAAGGGCCGTCGGAGAGCTCCTCCCACTCCGAGTCCGACTCGGAGAGTTCTATCGAGCTGAACTCGCTCTGGCTCTGACAGGAGCACGACTCCTCCTCTTGGTCCTCCTCGGTGGGCATCAAGTAGTCGCCCTCGTAGTCGCCATCGTAGCGGCCGTCGGAATACTCTTCGTGCGGGCCGTCGTAGTAGTCTCCGCGGCTGTCCGGAGAAGCGCCGCCTGTCCAGAGGGAGCTCAACACGGGCGGTGGTCCCATCGATGCCATCTGTGGCACAGCATTGAATCTGCAGGGCAGCCGGGGGTAAGTTATGTCCTGGGGGGAAGGGGAGTCTGGGCTGCTGCAGCTCACCCATCTGAATCCCCCATCGGAGGGAAGGTGGGGCGGTGTGAGCGACCTATTGGACCCATTGGGCGGGACAGCAGAGGACTGGTGTGGATTTGGCCTAGGAAGGGCATCGCATTGAGTCCATTCTTGTCGCCGGAACCTTCGGGGGGACCTGCAGCTCCGGCTGCTGCTGCTGCTGGTCGGTAAAGTCGAAGGATCCCATGGATCCGAAAATACCCCGCGAACGGGTGAATGGGGATCGTGGATTGTTAATAGATGGATTCATCTTATTCCAGCACCTGTGAGGAAATATTCGTACATGGGCTTTGTTTTGTATTTGTATTTTTATTTACTTTATGTTCCCTGTACTTTCGATATTTTTACTGAATGATTCCTAGAGCCAGTTATGAACGGCTCCAAGTGATAGTTCAGGGCCCACTTCGATATTGTGTTCCTAACAGATTCTCCCTTCTTTTCAGGTCTCCCCTCCCCACCCACAACGCAACAAAAATATTTCAAAACTTCGCCCCGCAAAGAACGAAAATCTGTGGCATCCACATTTTTAAAGATACGATAAAACCAAAAACGCGGAATCGTAGAGGATGTTTATATGTTCTAGAATGTAAAATCTCAACCAGATCGTATAATTATTATAGCCAGAATCAAGAAAACAATTTTATTCTTTCTCGCTCTGTCTCTCTCTAACACACAGGTTTCATGGTCGGTTTTGGCAATTGCAAAATATGAGTTCAAGGATCGTAGAACCTATAAGAGCCAGAGCAACCAAATTTGGTATCCACACTCCTGTGATATCGGACCTTGACCGTTTCGTGTCCAAATTTCGGCACACCCCCTTCCGCCCCGGCAAAGGACGAAAATCCACAAATCTCAGAGACTATTATCGCTAGAGTAACCAAATTTGTTATCGGCCTTTCTGTTAGATCTCACTATAAAACGTATATCTCAGAATTTCGCCCCACCCCCTTCCGCACCCACAAAGAACGAAAATCTGTTGCATTCACAATATTGCACATTCGAGAAAACTAAAAACGCAGAATCATAGATAATGACCATATCTATCAGATTGCTGAATCGGGATCAGATCGGATCATTTTTGTAGCCAAAAGCAAGAAATCAATTTGCAGTGGCTACGCAGCGCCCGACGTCACGCTCAGACTGATTTTCTGCCTCTCTCGCACGCACTCTTTGTCGTGTCGTTTAATATTAGCGGCCTCTGCCGGAGGAGAGCCATACTGACTAAGTATCGGGTATAAATGTAGAGTTGTGGTGTCCGCAGCAACTCACAACGTTCCCCCTCGTTTTAAATTTGGTTGTTGCGGGGAGGCGAAATCTCTTTACGAACTCTCGCCATTTTGCTGCTACTTGTCATGAGAATTGGAAAAAACATTGAAACAAAGAACGGATCTGCCACCACTAATGGTAATAATTGCACCCCGGCTATCATCTTTTCACGCAATGATCAGAATTATAGAACAAATTGTCTACATCCATGTTTAGCTAAACTTTTGTTTTCTCCGTTTTTTTCTTACTCACTCATATTAAAACCAAATTTAATCCATCAAAAGTCAATAAGTAAAACGATTACCTGGGAAAGATTATAAATAAATGATCTTGTGACTACTTAGAATTAAGACGGATTGCTTCTTATCGGTGATGTTCGACTTAATTACGCATTTTGGCTGATATACTCGACTCGAGAGCTGACACACTGATAATGTTATCGCCAGATTTCCCTCAAAACATTTATATAAAATCACAGTCGAAAGGTGCAATGCCTTCAATCGAAAAAGTATTAGCATGGTGAACGTTTTAAGCAGTCTACTTGTCTGCGGACTGGTACTTGTCAGTGCCGCACAACTGAAAGACGGAGATGTCATGCAAGATTACCAGCGTTTAAAAAGGCTCCGCCCGCTAGGAGTCAAGTTTGCCGAACACTTCCGTAATGCATCGCTCCCGGACTTGGATCTATTCCACCCCCGAATACCCAGTCAGGAGGATCTGCTGTGTTTCGCGGACATAGCGCAGTTCATGCAGGCGCTCACTGCTGGAAAATTATGGGCCCTTAAGAGTAAGTAAATAATGAAAATTATATTCAAGTGAATGCGAACTGAAGTTGACGAATTTTGTGAGCAGTGATCGATGCTTGGGGCTCCATTCCCTCAGGAGAGCTGTCCGGCAATGCCTACCATCTGGGTAACTTCGATGAGTGTGTCAAGAAAGGCGAGGAGATCACCAGTAGTCACAGCATACATGGAAAGTACTATTTTCTAATCGTGCCCGCCGTATCCATTTCGATCAAGATCGCATCTTGCTTTCCGGCTTCCTGCTCTGCGGCACATATGGATACGTTTCTGGAGCAGTTAATGCAGAATTTTTTGAACTCAAGCAGCACAAATATAAAATTCAGCGAGGCCAGCTGTCAGACAAGTGACAGACAGCTGTCACAGTGTAAGTTAGACCGTATCATAATCAAATTCTGTGACTCATACTATGGATTGCAGTGTACTTCTTGGCTTGATGGGTACTATCGTGGGTCTATGCACGCTCTACGACTACTTTCTGTGCCAGGATCAGAGTGAGTAACGGAGAGAACGGAATGATTAACAAAATGATTTAACTCGTATTTTGCCTACCAGGTAGTATCACGGCACGGTCAAGTTCCCGTGCCATCTTCCGCATTATCGACAGCAAATCGAATCCGAACGTGATCAGTTGTCTTGATGGAATCCGCTGCATGTCCCTGTTCTGGATGGTTCTTGGACATGGAGTCGGATATTCTGCAGGCAATCCGAATATAAATACCCTACGCACAGTGTTGGTCAGTCCACTAGTCATTTTATTATTCATCATATTTTATGGCGTTTGTAATTTTCTAGTGGCTTGAAGAACCAATTTACAACTTTATGTACGCATATTTCTCGGTGGATTCATTTTTTTTCATTGGTGGTCTACTAGTTGCAATGGTTGTCCTTCGATCGATGGAGAAGTAAGTATTCGAACTATTTTAAATCCACCAACAGTCATAGCCAACATTCTAACAGATCCAAGGGAAGCTGAATGCCCCTATCTTGGCAGTGGCCATTCTTGTCTACGTGAATCTGATTACTGTTGTCGCCGACGGACCGCTCGGCTATATAGAGTACCGTGACAAAGAAGCCTGTGAAAAGGGCTGTACGAACAGCAGCGTCCAGAACCAGCCTTCTGCTGTTGATGGTGCTGGTCCAGCCCTAGCTGTTATGGCTGTTTCTCATTTGACCTTTCCAGTACCAGTCTTTTCTGGAAGCGAATGAGATGCTCCCAGCTCCCCTCGATCTGCTTGAGGGGCAATCTCCGCCTCAAACAGATTATAGTTTGGCTGTTTCTCGTATCTGCTGGGCAGGACTCTACTGAAGGTCACAGTGAATCCGGCCTCAAGCATAGCTTTGTTCAGCCAGGCCGTCGCGGTAGTGCAGTGGAGACCCCAGAGGACGATGCGGAGCCCTCTATCGTCCTTACTCTGATGAGTAATAGAGGCCCTCCTCCTCATCTCCCAGGATCTCCACTATTGCATCCCGGGTGGCCCTATCCCGTGCCTGTATTTTTAGGCCCTCCCTGCCTACTACCCTGGTGCTGAACCATCCCACCCTTGGATCTTTTTGCAGTTTCTCCAGGACCGGCATGATCGCCGGAATCGCTGGTAGCACTACCGGTGGAATGTGTGCAGTACGCTGGGGGGCAGCACCATTGGCTGTAGACAGGGAGGTGGCACGGGGAGGGGCATGTGGGGGGGTGACTGAGGCTGGCGGTTGTATTGGCGTAGTTGCTGCAGGGGTCGTTGCTGTTGTTGTACCTGTTTAACTGTCTGGCTTGTGTGCTCTTGCAGTTGCTGCTGGCTTCTTTTTATACCCGATACTCAAAATGAGTATTGGGGTATATTAGATTTGTGGTAAAACTGGATGTGTGTAACGTCCAGAAGGAATCGTTTCCGACCCCATAAAGTATATATATTCTTGATCAGCATCAATAGCCGAGTCGATTGAGCCATGTCTGTCTGTCCGTCCGTCCGTCTGTCCGTCTATCCGTCCGTCCGTCCACACTCCTAAGATATCGGACCGAGACGAGTTTGTTTCAAAATTTCGCCACACTCCATTCCGCCCCCGCAAAGGACGAAAATCTGGGGATATTCACAAATCTCAGAGACTATTAACGCTAGAGTAACCAAATTTGGTATACGCACTCCTGTTAGATCTCGCTATCAAACGTACATCTCAAAATTTCGCCTCACCCCCTTCCTCACCCCAAAGGACGAAAATCTGTGGCATCTACATTTTTAAAGATACAATAAAACCAAAAACGCAGAATCGTAGAGGATGTTTATATGTTCTAGAATGTAAAATCTCAACCAGATCGTATAATTATTATAGCCAGAATCAAGAAAACAATTTCATTCTTTCTCGCTCTGTCTCTCTCTAACACACAGGTTTCATGGTCGGTTTTGGCAATTGCAAAATATGAGTTAAAGGATCGTAGAACCTATAAGAGCCAGAGCAACCAAATTTGGTATCCACACTCCTGTGATATCGGACCTTGACCGTTTCGTGTCCAAATTTCGGCACACCCCCTTCCGCCCCGGCAAAGGACGAAAATCCACAAATCTCAGAGACTATTATCGCTAGAGTAACCAAATTTGTTATCGGCCTTTCTGTTAGATCTCACTATAACTCACCAGTTGCTGCTGGCTTCTTTTTATACCCGATACTCAAAATGAGTATTGGGGTATATTAGATTTGTGGTAAAACTGGATGTGTGTAACGTCCAGAAGGAATCGTTTCCGACCCCATAAAGTATATATATTCTTGATCAGCATCAATAGCCGAGTCGATTGAGCCATGTCTGTCTGTCCGTCCGTCCGTCTGTCCGTCTATCCGTCCGTCCGTCCACACTCCTAAGATATCGGACCGAGACGAGTTTGTTTCAGAATTTCGCCCCACCCCCTTCCGCACCCACAAAGAACGAAAATCTGTTGCATTCACAATATTGCACATTCGAGAAAACTAAAAACGCAGAATCATAGATAATGACCATATCTATCAGATTGCTGAATCGGGATCAGATCGGATCATTTTTGTAGCCAAAAGCAAGAAATCAATTTGCAGTGGCTACGCAGCGCCCGACGTCACGCTCAGACTGATTTTCTGCCTCTCTCGCATGCACTCTTTGTCGTGTCGTTTAATATTAGCGGCCTCTGCCGGAGGAGAGCCATACTGACTAAGTATCGGGTATAAATGTAGAGTTGTGGTGTCCGCAGCAACTCACAACGTTCCCCCTCGTTTTAAATTTGGTTGTTGCGGGGAGGCGGAATCTCTTTACGAACTCTCGCCATTTTGCTGCTAGTTGTCATGAGAATTGGAAAAAACATTGAAACAAAGAAAGGATCTGCCACCACTAATGGTAATAATTGCACCCCGGCTATCATCTTTTCACGCAATGATCAGAATTATAGAACAAATTGTCTACATCCATGTTTAGCTAAACTTTTGTTTTCTCCGTTTTTTTCTTACTCACTCATATTAAAACCAAATTTAATCCATCAAAAGTCAATAAGTAAAACGATTACCTGGGAAAGATTATAAATAAATGATCTTGTGACTACTTAGAATTAAGACGGATTGCTTCTTATCGGTGATGTTCGACTGAATTACGCATTTTGGCTGATATACTCGACTCGAGAGCTCAGGTGAACTTTTTAAGCAGTCTACTTGTCTGCGGACTGGTACTTGTCAGTGCCGCACAACTGAAAGACGGAGATGTCATGCAAGATTACCAGCGTTTAAAAAGGCTCCGCCCGCTAGGAGTCAAGTTTGCCGAACACTTCCGTAATGCATCGCTCCCGGACTTGGATCTATTCCACCCCCGAATACCCAGTCAGGAGGATCTGCTGTGTTTCGCGGACATAGCGCAGTTCATGCAGGCGCTCACTGCTGGAAAATTATGGGCCCTTAAGAGTAAGTAAATAATGAAAATTATATTCAAGTGAATGAAAACTGAAGTTGACGAATTTTGTGAGCAGTGATCGATGCTTGGGGCTCCATTCCCTCAGGAGAGCTGTCCGGCAATGCCTACCATCTGGGTAACTTCGATGAGCGTGTCAAGATCAGCGAGGAGATCACCAGTAGTCACAGCATACATGGAAAGTACTGTTTTCTAATCGTGCCCGCCGTATCCATTTCGATCAAGATCGCATCTTGCTTTCCGGCTTCCTGCTCTGCGGCACATATGGATACGTTTCTGGAGCAGTTAATGCAGAATTTGTTGAACTCAAGCAGCACAAATATAAAATTCAGCGAGGCCAGCTGTCAGACAAGTGACAGACAGCTGTCACAGTGTAAGTTAGACCGTATCATAATCAAATTCTGTGACTCATACTATGGATTGCAGTGTACTTCTTGGCTTGATGGGTACTATCGTGGGTCTATGCACGCTCTACGACTACTTTCTGTGCCAGGATCAGAGTGAGTAACGGAGAGAACGGAATGATTAACAAAATGATTTAACTCGTATTTTGCCTACCAGGTAGTATCACGGCACGGTCAAGTTCCCGTGCCATCTTCCGCATTATCGACAGCCCTGTTCTGGATGGTTCTTAGACATGGAGTCGGATATTCTGCAGGCAATCCGAATGTAAATACCCTACGCACAGTGTTGGTCAGTCCACTAGTCATTTTATTATTCATCATATTTTATGGCGTTTGTAATTTTCTAGTGGCTTGAAGAACCATTTTACAACTTTATTCTGTACGCATATTTCTCGGTGGATTCATTTTTTTTCATTGGTGGTCTAATAGTTGCAATGGTTATCCTTCGATCGATGGAGAAGTAAGTATTCGAACTATTTTAAGTCCACCAACAGTCATAGCCAACATTCTAACAGATCCAAGGGAAGCTGAATGCCCCTATCTTGGCAGTGGCCATTCTTGTCTACGTGAATCTGATTACTGTTGTCGCCGACGGACCGCTCGGCTATATAGAGTACCGTGACAAAGAAGCCTGTGAACAGGCTGTGAACAGCCCTAGCTGTTATGGCTGTTTATCATTTGACCTTTCCAGTACCAGTCTTTTCTGGAAGCGAATGAGATGCGCCTCCGCTGGATTTCGGTGCTTTTTACCATTCAGCCTTATTTGCGGCGGGTAGTGAGGCAGCACCGGTCGCTGCTGCTGTCCCTGGATCTGGGGTTCCCCGTTTTGTTCCTGGCTACGCTGGAGCTGTTGCTGTTCCTGTTTCTGATGCTGCTGCTGCTGCTGCCATTGGTGTTGTCGCTGCTCTTGGGGATGCAGTTGGGGCTTCTCCCAATAGTTGTGCCTCTGTGGCCTCTGCTGCTGTTGTTGTTGCTGCCGTATCGGTCGTTGCTGTGGCTGCTGTCGAGTGACTGGTCGTTGCTGTGGTGGTTGGCTTGCTACACCTTGCAGGTGTATTTTTTGTCTTTGGGGATGCCGTAGAGGGGTGACTTCCCGCGCACCTCATACAAACAAAGGCTCGTCTGCAGTAGGCGCGCGTGTGGCCAAATGCCTGGCATCGGTGGCACTGGACCGGGACCTTCGTCTTGGCCAGACTCTCCACCGACGCCAGGTGGCTGCCCAGCCGCTTAAGGGCCAGCAGCCCCAGCTCCCCTCGATCTGCTTGAGGGGCAATCTCCGCCTCAAACAGATTATAGTTTGGCTGTTTCTCGTATCTGCTGGGCAGGACTCTACTGAAGGTCACAGTGAATCCCGCCTCAAGCATAGCTTTGTTCAGCCAGGCCGTCGCGGTAGTGCAGTGGAGACCCCGGACGACGATGCGGAGCCCTATACCGGTGGAATGTGTGCAGTACGCTGTGGGCAGCACCATTGGCTGTAGACAGGGTGGTGGCACGGGGAGGGGCATGTGGGGGGGTGACTGAGGCTGGCGGTTGTATTGGCGTAGTTGCTGCAGGGGTCGTTGTACCTGTTTAACTGTCTGGCTTGTGTGCTCTTGCAGTTGCTGCTGGCTTCTTTTTATACCCGATACTCAAAATGAGTATTGGGGTATATTAGATTTGTGGTAAAACTGGATGTGTGTAACGTCCAGAAGGAATCGTTTCCGACCCCATAAAGTATATATATTCTTGATCAGCATCAATAGCCGAGTCGATTGAGCCATGTCTGTCTGTCCGTCCGTCCGTCTGTCCGTCTATCCGTCCATCCGTCCACACTCCTAAGATATCGGACCGAGACGAGTTTGTTTCAAAATTTCGCCACTCTCCATTCCGCCCCCGCAAAGGACGAAAATCTGGGGATATTCAAAAATCTCAGAGACTATGTGGACTGGACGCTAGAGTAACCAAATTTGGTATACGCACTCCTGTTAGATCTCGCTATCAAACGTATATCTCAAAATTTCGCCTCACCCCCTTCCTCCCACCAAAGGACGAAAATCTGTGGCATCTACATTTTTAAAGATACGATAAAACCAAAAACGCAGAATCGTAGAGGATGTTTATATGTTCTAGAATGTAAAATCTCAACCAGATCGTATAATTATTATAGTCAGAATCACGAAAACAATTTCATTCTTTCTCGCTCTGTCTCTCTCTAACACACAGGTTTCATGGTCGGTTTTGCCAATTGCAAAATATGAGCTCAAGGATCTCAGAACCTATAAAAGCCAGAGCAACCAAATTTGGTATCCACACTCCTGTGATATCGGACCTTGACCGTTTCGTGTCCAAATTTCGGCACACCCCCTTCCGCCCCGGCAAAGGACGAAAATCCACAAAACTCAGAGACTATTATCGCTAGAGTAACCAAATTTGGTATCCGCACTTCTGTTAGATCTCACTATAAAACGTATATCTCAGAATTTCGCCCCACCCCCTTCCGCACCCACAAAGAACGAAAATCTGTTGCATTCACAATATTGCACATTCGAGAAAACTAAAAACGCAGAATCATAGATAATGACCATATCTATCAGATTGCTGAATCGGGATCAGATCGGATCATTTTTGTAGCCAAAAGCAAGAAATCAATTTGCAGTGGCTACGCAGCGCCCGACGTCACGCTCAGACTGATTTTCTGTCTCTCTCGCACGCACTCTTTATCGTGTCGTTTAATATTAGCGGCGTCTGCCGGAGGAGAGCCATACTGACTTAGTATCGGGTATAACTGTAGAGTTGCGGTGTCCGCAGCAACTCACAACGTTCCCCCTCGTTATACCCGATACTCAAAATGAGTATTTGGGTATATTAGATTTGTGGTAAATGTGGATGTGTGTAACGTCCAGAAGGAAACGTTTCCGACCCCATAAAGTATATATATTCTTGATCAGCATCAATAGCCGAGTCGATTGAGCCATGTCTGTCTGTCCGTC
Source organism: Drosophila persimilis (assembly GCF_003286085.1). NCBI lineage: Eukaryota > Metazoa > Arthropoda > Insecta > Diptera > Drosophilidae > Drosophila > Drosophila persimilis. The sequence continues at coordinate 40,503 of NW_020825639.1, forward strand.
TGTCCGTCTGTCCGTCCGTCCGTCTGTCCGTCTGTCCGTCCCCTTCAGCGCCTAGTGCTCAAAGACTATAAGAGCTAGAGCAACGACGTTTTGGATCCAGACTTCTGTGATATGTCACTGCTACAAAAATATTTCAAAACTTAGCCCCGGCCACTTCCGCCCCCACAATTTCGACGATACGAGAAAACTAAAAACGCAGAATCGTAGAAGATGTTTATATGTTCTAGAATGTAAAATCTCAACCAGATCGTATAATTATTATAGTCAGAATCACGAAAACAATTTCATTCTTTCTCGCTCTGTCTCTCTCTAACACACAGGTTTCATGGTCGGTTTTGCCAATTGCAAAATATGAGCTCAAGGATCTCAGAACCTATAAAAGCCAGAGCAACCAAATTTGGTATCCACACTCCTGTGATATCGGACCTTGACCGTTTCGTGTCCAAATTTCGGCACACCCCCTTCCGCCCCGGCAAAGGACGAAAATCCACAAATCTCAGAGACTATTATCGCTAGAGTAACCAAATTTGTTATCGGCCTTTCTGTTAGATCTCACTATAAAACGTATATCTCAGAATTTCGCCCCACCCCCTTCCGCACCCACAAAGAACGAAAATCTGTTGCATTCACAATATTGCACATTCGAGAAAACTAAAAACGCAGAATCATAGATAATGACCATATCTATCAGATTGCTGAATCGGGATCAGATCGGATCATTTTTGTAGCCAAAAGCAAGAAATCAATTTGCAGTGGCTACGCAGCGCCCGACGTCACGCTCAGACTGATTTTCTGCCTCTCTCGCACGCACTCTTTGTCGTGTCGTTTAATATTAGCGGCCTCTGCCGGAGGAGAGCCATACTGACTAAGTATCGGGTATAAATGTAGAGTTGTGGTGTCCGCAGCAACTCACAACGTTCCCACTCGTTTTAAATTTGGTTGTTGCGGGGAGGCGGAATCTCTTTACGAACTCTCGCCATTTTGCTGCTACTTGTCATGAGAATTGGAAAAAACATTGAAACAAAGAACGGATCTGCCACCACTAATGGTAATAATTGCACCCCGGCTATCATCTTTTCACGCAATGATCAGAATTATAGAACAAATTGTCTACATCCATGTTTAGCTAAACTTTTGTTTTCTCCGTTTTTTTCTTACTCACTCATATTAAAACCAAATTTAATCCATCAAAAGTCAATAAGTAAAACGATTACCTGGGAAAGATTATAAATAAATGATCTTGTGACTACTTAGAATTAAGACGGATTGCTTCTTATCGGTGATGTTCGACTTAATTACGCATTTTGGCTGATATACTCGACTCGAGAGCTGACACACTGATAATGTTATCGCCAGATTTCCCTCAAAACATTTATATAAAATCACAGTCGAAAGGTGCAATGCCTTCAATCGAAAAAGTATTAGCATGGTGAACGTTTTAAGCAGTCTACTTGTCTGCGGACTGGTACTTGTCAGTGCCGCACAACTGAAAGACGGAGATGTCATGCAAGATTACCAGCGTTTAAAAAGGCTCCGCCCGCTAGGAGTCAAGTTTGCCGAACACTTCCGTAATGCATCGCTCCCGGACTTGGATCTATTCCACCCCCGAATACCCAGTCAGGAGGATCTGCTGTGTTTCGCGGACATAGCGCAGTTCATGCAGGCGCTCACTGCTGGAAAATTATGGGCCCTTAAGAGTAAGTAAATAATGAAAATTATATTCAAGTGAATGCGAACTGAAGTTGACGAATTTTGTGAGCAGTGATCGATGCTTGGGGCTCCATTCCCTCAGGAGAGCTGTCCGGCAATGCCTACCATCTGGGTAACTTCGATGAGTGTGTCAAGATCAGCGAGGAGATCACCAGTAGTCACAGCATACATGGAAAGTACTATTTTCTAATCGTGCCCGCCGTATCCATTTCGATCAAGATCGCATCTTGCTTTCCGGCTTCCTGCTCTGCGGCACATATGGATACGTTTCTGGAGCAGTTAATGCAGAATTTTTTGAACTCAAGCAGCACAAATATAAAATTCAGCGAGGCCAGCTGTCAGACAAGTGACAGACAGCTGTCACAGTGTAAGTTAGACCGTATCATAATCAAATTCTGTGACTCATACTATGGATTGCAGTGTACTTCTTGGCTTGATGGGTACTATCGTGGGTCTATGCACGCTCTACGACTACTTTCTGTGCCAGGATCAGAGTGAGTAACGGAGAGAACGGAATGATTAACAAAATGATTTAACTCGTATTTTGCCTACCAGGTAGTATCACGGCACGGTCAAGTTCCCGTGCCATCTTCCGCATTATCGACAGCAAATCGAATCCGAACGTGATCAGTTGTCTTGATGGAATCCGCTGCATGTCCCTGTTCTGGATGGTTCTTGGACATGGAGTCGGATATTCTGCAGGCAATCCGAATATAAATACCCTACGCACAGTGTTGGTCAGTCCACTAGTCATTTTATTATTCATCATATTTTATGGCGTTTGTAATTTTCTAGTGGCTTGAAGAACCATTTTACAACTTTATGTACGCATATTTCTCGGTGGATTCATTTTTTTTCATTGGTGGTCTACTAGTTGCAATGGTTGTCCTTCGATCGATGGAGAAGTAAGTATTCGAACTATTTTAAGTCCACCAACAGTCATAGCCAACATTCTAACAGATCCAAGGGAAGCTGAATGCCCCTATCTTGGCAGTGGCCATTCTTGTCTACGTGAATCTGATTACTGTTGTCGCCGACGGACCGCTCGGCTATATAGAGTACCGTGACAAAGAAGCCTGTGAAAAGGGCTGTACGAACAGCAGCGTCCAGAACCAGCCTTCTGCTGTTGATGGTGCTGGTCCAGCCCTAGCTGTTATGGCTGTTTCTCATTTGACCTTTCCAGTACCAGTCTTTTCTGGAAGCGAATGAGATGCTCCCAGCTCCCCTCGATCTGCTTGAGGGGCAATCTCCGCCTCAAACAGATTATAGTTTGGCTGTTTCTCGTATCTGCTGGGCAGGACTCTACTGAAGGTCACAGTGAATCCGGCCTCAAGCATAGCTTTGTTCAGCCAGGCCGTCGCGGTAGTGCAGTGGAGACCCCAGAGGACGATGCGGAGCCCTCTATCGTCCTTACTCTGATGAGTAATAGAGGCCCTCCTCCTCATCTCCCAGGATCTCCACTATTGCATCCCGGGTGGCCCTATCCCGTGCCTGTATTTTTAGGCCCTCCCTGCCTACTACCCTGGTGCTGAACCATCCCACCCTTGGATCTTTTTGCAGTTTCTCCAGGACCGGCATGATCGCCGGAATCGCTGGTAGCACTACCGGTGGAATGTGTGCAGTACGCTGGGGGGCAGCACCATTGGCTGTAGACAGGGAGGTGGCACGGGGAGGGGCATGTGGGGGGGTGACTGAGGCTGGCGGTTGTATTGGCGTAGTTGCTGCAGGGGTCGTTGCTGTTGTTGTACCTGTTTAACTGTCTGGCTTGTGTGCTCTTGCAGTTGCTGCTGGCTTCTTTTTATACCCGATACTCAAAATGAGTATTGGGGTATATTAGATTTGTGGTAAAACTGGATGTGTGTAACGTCCAGAAGGAATCGTTTCCGACCCCATAAAGTATATATATTCTTGATCAGCATCAATAGCCGAGTCGATTGAGCCATGTCTGTCTGTCCGTCTGTCCGTCCGTCCGTCTGTCCGTCTGTCCGTCCCCTTCAGCGCCTAGTGCTCAAAGACTATAAGAGCTAGAGCAACGATGTTTTGGATCCAGACTTCTGTGATATGTCACTGCTACAAAAATATTTCAAAACTTAGCCCCGGCCACTTCCGCCCCCACAATTTCGACGATACGAGAAAACTAAAAACGCAGAATCGTAGAAGATGTTTATATGTTCTAGAATGTAAAATCTCAACCAGATCGTATAATTATTATAGCCAGAATCAAGAAAACAATTTCATTCTTTCTCGCTCTGTCTCTCTCTAACACACAGGAATCATGGTCGGTTTTGGCAATTGCAAAATATGAGTTCAAGGATCGTAGAACCTATAAGAGCCAGAGCAACCAAATTTGGTATCCACACTCCTGTGATATCGGACCTTGACCGTTTCGTGTCCAAATTTCGGCACACCCCCTTCCGCCCCGGCAAAGGACGAAAATCCACAAAACTCAGAGACTATTATCGCTAGAGTAACCAAATTTGGTATCCGCACTTCTGTTAGATCTCACTATAAAACGTATATCTCAGAATTTCGCCCCACCCCCTTCCGCACCCACAAAGAACGAAAATCTGTTGCATTCACAATATTGCACATTCGAGAAAACTAAAAACGCAGAATCATAGATAATGACCATATCTATCAGATTGCTGAATCGGGATCAGATCGGATCATTTTTGTAGCCAAAAGCAAGAAATCAATTTGCAGTGGCTACGCAGCGCCCGACGTCACGCTCAGACTGATTTTCTGTCTCTCTCGCACGCACTCTTTATCGTGTCGTTTAATATTAGCGGCGTCTGCCGGAGGAGAGCCATACTGACTTAGTATCGGGTATAACTGTAGAGTTGCGGTGTCCGCAGCAACTCACAACGTTCCCCCTCGTTATACCCGATACTCAAAATGAGTATTTGGGTATATTAGATTTGTGGTAAATGTGGATGTGTGTAACGTCCAGAAGGAAACGTTTCCGACCTCATAAAGTATATATATTCTTGATCAGCATCAATAGCCGAGTCGATTGAGCCATGTCTGTCTGTCCGTCTGTCCGTCCGTCCGTCTGTCCGTCTGTCCGTCCCCTTCAGCGCCTAGTGCTCAAAGACTATAAGAGCTAGAGCAACGATGTTTTGGATCCAGACTTCTGTGATATGTCACTGCTACAAAAATATTTCAAAACTTAGCCCCGGCCACTTCCGCCCCCACAATTTCGACGATACGAGAAAACTAAAAACGCAGAATCGTAGAAGATGTTTATATGTTCTAGAATGTAAAATCTCAACCAGATCGTATAATTATTATAGTCAGAATCACGAAAACAATTTCATTCTTTCTCGCTCTGTCTCTCTCTAACACACAGGTTTCATGGTCGGTTTTGCCAATTGCAAAATATGAGCTCAAGGATCTCAGAACCTATAAAAGCCAGAGCAACCAAATTTGGTATCCACACTCCTGTGATATCGGACCTTGACCGTTTCATGTCCAAATTTCGCCACACCCCCTTCCGCCCCCGCAAAGGATGCAGATCTGGGGATATTCATAAATCTCAGAGACTATTAAGGCTAGAGTAACCAAATTTGGTATCCGCACTTCTGTTATATCTCACTATAAAACGTATATCTCAGAATTTCGCCACACTCCCTTCCGCCCCCACAAAGGACGATAATCTGTTGCATCCACAATATTGCAGATTCTAGAAAACTGAAAACGCAGAATCATAGATAATGACCATATCTATCAGATATGAGTCTGGATCTGATCAGATAATTTTTATAGCCAAAAGCAAGAAATCAATTTGCAGTGGCTACGCAGCGCCCGACGTCACGCTCAGACTGATTTTCTGTCTCTCTCGCACGCATTCTTTGTCGTGTCGTTTTTTATTAGCGGCCTCTGCCGGAGGAGAGCCATACTGACTAAGTATCGGGTATAACTGTAGAGTTGCGGTGTCCGCAGCAACTCACAGCGTTCCCCCTCGTTTTAAATTTAGTTGTTGCGGGGAGGCGGAATCTCTTCACGAACTCTCGCCATTTTGCTGCTACTTGTCATGAGAATTGGAAAAAACATTGAAACAATGAAAGGATCTGCCACCGCTAATGGTAATAATTGCACCCCGGCTATCATCTTTTCACGCAATGATCAGAATTATAGAACAAATTGTCTACATCCATGTTTAGCTAAACTTTTGTTTTCTCCGTTTTTTTCTTACTCACTCATATTAAAACCAAATTTAATCCATCAAAAGTCAATAAGTAAAACGATTACCTGGGAAAGATTATAAATAAATGATCTTGTGACTACTTAGAATTAAGACGGATTGCTTCTTATCGGTGATGTTCGACTGAATTAAGCATTTTGGCTGATATACTCGATTCGAGAGCTGACACACTGATAATGTTATCGCCAGATTTCCCTCAAAACATTTCTATAAAATCACAGTCAAAAGGTGCAATGCCTTCAATCGAAAAAGTATTACCATGGTGAACGTTTTAAGCAGTCTACTTGTCTGCGGACTGGTACTTGTCAGTGCCGCACAACTGAAAGACGGAGATGTCCTGCAAGATTACCAGCGTTTAAAAAGGCTCCGCCCACTAGGAGTCAAGTTTGCCGAATACTTCCGTAATGCATCGCTCCCGGACTTGGATCTATTCCACCCCCGAATACCCAGTCAGGAGGATATGCTGTGTTTCGCGGACATAGCGCAGTTCATGCAGGCGCTCACTGCTGGAAAATTATGGGCCCTTAAGAGTAAGTAAATAATGAAAATTATATTCAAGTGAATGGAAACTGAAGTTGACGAATTTTGTGAGCAGTGATCGATGCTTGGGGCTCCATTCCCTCAGGAGAGCTGTCCGGCAATGCCTACCATCTGGGTAACTTCGATGAGTGTGTCAAGATCAGCGAGGAGATCACCAGTAGTCACAGCATACATGGAAAGTACTGTTTTCTAATCGTGCCCGCCGTATCCATTTCGATCAAGATCGCATCTTGCTTTCCGGCTTCCTGCTCTGCGGCACATATGGATACGTTTCTGGAGCAGTTAATGCAGAATTTGTTGAACTCAAGCAGCACAAATATAAAATTCAGCGAGGCCAGCTGTCAGACAAGTGAATCGAAACCTTGGGATGGAATGACCATTTTCACAGTGTAAGTTAGACCGTATCATAATCAAGTTCTGTGACTCATACTATGGATTGCAGTGTACTTCTGGGCTTGATGGGTACTATCGTGGGTCTATGCACGCTCTACGACTACTTTCTGTGCCAGGATCAGAGAGAGATCAAAATGATTTAACTCGTATTTTTGCCTACCAGGTAGTATCCCTGTGACTGTGAAGATTTGCTCGGCACGGTAAAGTTCCCGTGACATCTTCCGCATTGTCGACAGCAAATCGAATCCGAACGTGATCAGTTGTCTTGATGGAATCCGCTGCATGTCCCTGTTCTGGGTGGTTCTTGGACATGGAGTCGGATATGCTATAGCCATATAGGTGCAACTGTAAATAAAGCTAAGGGTGTTTTAGCGTTCATCAAGCGTTGGTCCAAGGAGTTTGACGACCCGTACGTTACGAAACAACTGTACATCTCGTTAGTACGTCCTATATTGGAGTATTATTCTTGTGTGTGGAGCCCCCAGTATAAAGAGCAGCAGGCTGTTATTGAATCCGTGCAAAAGCAATTTTTAATTTTTGCCCTGCAGAACTTATACTGGGACTCGGGTAGAATCTTGCCACCCTACCGGTCTAGGCTAAATCTTATTGACCTGCCGTCGTTGTAGCATCGCAGAATATGCAATGGCGTAATATTAGTGCAAAAGCTCCTTCTCGGGACTGTTGACTCCCAAACTCTTTTGGGTCAGATTAACTTGGCCGTTCCATCTAGACCTAAATATTCATGAAATTATTCCCAGTACCTTACCATCTGTTTTTGAGATCATATATATTATTCATATTATTTAAAATTATTATTCCTATATTTTAATTCTCTTATTGCCCTAGCTTATACTCACCCCATAACTATATATAATTTTCTTTCTACGCATGTATTTAGCTTTAGGCACTATCGTTAAAAATAAATATTGTTAATGATTTGGAAATGATTTGTTAGAAGATTTTTGTTTAGGAGCCATGCAGGGATCGATAAGGGAGAGTGAGGTATGAACCCCGGCGAGAAAAGGGATCATCCATAAGCCCTATTTTCTTCGGAATTAGGATGATCAAGGTTGGGAGGGCCATGGCTGTTGCATCCAACACCAGCACAGCTACCCGTCGGTTCGGATATGCATAGCGGAAGCCCGCTTCCCTTTCCCCTTAATTCCTTTGTGCCTTCTAATTCCCCCAGCCTCCTCATCCTCCTTCCCCAACCCTTCTTCTTCTTTCCTCTGCAACTTATCCAGTGGATACTGTGCATCCGTGTAAGCTCATCAAGGCCTACAGGGCCTAGTATCGTGCAGGGTATATTGACGTGCAGTAGGTCCGATACACTGGAAGTGTTATATCTTATATTGGGTATAACTCCGTGGGTCGAGCTTAGCCTATCAACTAGTTGAAGATTGTTATAGGAGCTAAGCGAGAACACTATTGCAGGAAAGGAGAGCGCATTCCAAATCGTTTAGGATGAAATTCTACGGAGATTGCCCCTAATTAATTTGGTTTTGGCTGTCCCGAGGAACCCCTGAGAAGATTACTGAGGTTGCAAGCCTCAGTAAGCCTAGGTGACTTCGGACTCCCATACTACCTGATGATTAGTGGAACTAATCCACCACCTTCATCAGCCCCAATACTTCTGATCTGACCTTTTAGATTTCGCTGGATGAGGGATTATTTTTCCTGCCACGGACCTAACTTATGAGGCAGATTTCAGTTATAATTAGATTACCCCTGTCCCTTCCCTACCCAAAAACAATGCAATCCGCTTTACTCTATTCCTACACAAAAAACGATTGCATGGCTCCTAAACTGTTTTGATATCTATATCTATATCTATTGACTTTTTTTGTATTATTTTTTTTTGTTGCATTTGCTATATAGTGACATATCCATAATTCCCCACATCCCATACACATTATGTTTATGTACAATTCATCCACCCCATCCACACAAGTAACAGGACCCCACTCAAGAATCAATAACTGTTTCTTCCCATACTCCAAGCTAGGGCCCCCCATAATATAAACAATGGACCACATTGTTTCAGCAACATTAGAATCACGCCACTCTCGAGAAATCGATTCTTTAGAATCACGCCACTCATGAGGACCAATCAAAGCTAGACATAAAACCAAGGAGTATCACATTCCTAGCTCCGTCATGTAATGCAACACCGATCGCCAGCAGTGGATGCCTTTCATCAAAGCCGACGCATCCCCAAATATCGATCCAGGCACGTACGCCACCGACACGAAGATGCAGCCGAGGAAAGCAACGCCCGAAGCCAGAGTCGGGAGTTCCAAGAGAAGGGCTCATGGAAACTAGCCAGAAGCAGAGAGATCAGTTCCGTTTGAGACAAGCAGACCGAAAGTCAAGTCGGGGAATTCATTTAAATCTTGTGACATAAAGATATTTAAGTTGTAAAATAAAAGTCTTTGTTAAAAAACTTAAAATCGAGTTGCGGATATTTAACTGGCGCAGCCGGTAGGATTTCGTTTAAAATTAACACCTATATTTCGGTAATGGTCAGCTTGTGTAATTTATAATTACTGTGATCACGTAATCCCGGAATTGTTAATAAAATTGTGAAATCCGCCAAAGAACCTATGTGCTGCAAGCACATACGATTTGCAAAACTAATTTAAGTGAACTGAAGTAAGCGGAGATAGTGAATCACCAAGGACAGTGAAACACTTAATACAAAATCAAAAAAACTTACAAGTGAACCAAAATAAAGTTAAAAACTACAACAAAACAAAACCCAATCAACACCAACAACATGGCGTTACCACCACTATCATTGAGCGAAATCCACTTGAACCAGGCACTGCTGTCGATCCGACAAATACCTGCCTATGACGGTTCATCTGGACAGCTAAGCTCATTTATCAAACGAATCGAATATGTATGCGGATTATATCCAACTGAAGATCTTCGCCAACAAAGGATCCTATTTGGAGCGACCGAGATCCAACTGTCAGGAGAGGCACAACGCATATCGCAAATGATACAACCCAACACGTGGCTCGAACTGAAGACGGCGCTGATCAACGAGTTCAAAAATCACACACCATATGAAGAACTCTTACGACAACTATACACCACCAGATTCAACGGCAGTCTTCGTAAGTTTATAGAAGAATTAGAGATAAAAGCATTATTAATAAACAATAAGCTAAACTTAGAAAACATACCAGAAAATAATGTCATTTATAAAAACGCTTTGAACAACACAATTAAAGATGTCATTACTCGAAAACTTCCTGACAGAATGTTCATGACCTTAGCAAGAAAAGATATTACCACATTGTCTAATCTTAAGAAGGCAGCACAAGAAGAAGGATTGTACGAAGCTAGTACAACAGATTCAGGTACAAATAAAGATCAATCGAAATCGTCTCAATCAAATCGAAAGAATGTTGGAAACTATTATCCAAATTATAATACTACTAACTATCACAATCAAACTCAGAGTTCATCTGGAACAGGTCAGACTAATCGAACAAATCAAAATCAAAATTCCCAAAATCCTGGATTATACAATGAGTTCAAAAATTCCTTGAATCAAGGTAGGGCTCAGAATCCATTCAATCAGCAAATATCTCAAAACCAAGCTAGTGGGAGTGGACCCAACCAACCTACTAAAAGAGGGAGGGAGAGCCAGAGTGGCCATACGAAGATGGACGTAAATTTTCATCAAGCCGCCTCGGAAGAAACCGAGGAGGACCCTATATAAACATTACCATTAATAAAAGAATATTAAGGTGTATCGCTGACTAGGGATCATCGATCAACATCATGAAAGAAAATTACACAGATTCCGAGATAAAAGACGATAACCTTACGGTCCATACCATCAATGGATCTGTCCGTTTAACTAAGAGTATAATGAGGAATGCGAACAAAACATGTCCGTCCGAACAAAAGTTCTACATACATAACTTTTCCGAAAATTATGATATTTTATTAGGAAGAGAATACTTGATGGCAAGTAAAGCCGTCATCGATTACAGAAATGGTACTGTAACACTAGGAGCTAGGTCGTACCCAATCATTCAGAGTGGAGAAGCTATTGAAGCCGGCAAGACCGCACAGAAGTGCACTGATCCCTCTACAAAAGAAGAGAAGATCGCACCTAAGTGCCTTGACCCATCTCCAGAGGGAGATCAATACTTCGCTTCCGCTCTAGACAGTGAATTAAGGGAATGTAATCAATTAAGATTGGAACACTTAAACGACGAAGAGAGGGAAGAGTTAAAGAAGGTCTTATATGAGTTTAAGGATGTGCAGTACAGAGAAGGTGACAATTTGACTTTCACAAGTACAATCAAGCACGAGATCAAAACTCAACATGAAGACCCGGTCTACAGACGACCATACAAATATGCCCAGATACATGATCAGGAGGTAAACCAGCAAATCAAAGATATGATCAGGCAGGGAATAATTCGAAAGTCGAATTCTCCTTACTGCTCGCCCATATCTATGATTCCGAAGAAGATAGATGCTTCAGGAAAGCAAAAATATCGAATGGTAGTAGACTATAGAAGTCTAAATGAAATAACAGTTAAGGACAAATTACCCAACTCCAAGAATGGATGAAATCCTAGACAAACTAGGTAAATGTCAGTATTTTACGACAATCGATTTAGCAAAAGGTTTCCATCAAATACCCATGGAACCTAGCTCAATCCCCAAAACTGCGTTCTCCACTAAGCATGGACATTACGAGTTCACTCGTATGCCCTTTGGGCTAACCACTGCCCCAGCTACCTTCCAAAGATGTATGAACAATCTGCTAGAAGAGTTAATCTTCAAAGATTGCTTTGTATACTTAGATGACATCATTATATTTTCCACTTCATTGGAAGAACACTTGTTGTCACTAAGGAGAGTATTTGGAAAGTTGAGAGACGCCAACTTGAAGCTACAAATGGATAAATGTGAATTCATGAAAAAGGAAACTGAATTCCTAGGTCATGTAGTCACTACTGAAGGAATAGTACCAAATCCAGGCAAAATCTCTGCCATTGTCAAATTTCCAATACCAGAAACGACTAAACAAATAAAGTCATTCTTAGGTCTGTGCGGGTTCTACAGGAAATTCATTCCTAATTTTGCAAACATAGCAAAACCCATGACACTCAAACTAAAGAAAGGAGCTGTCATAGACCCCAAGGAAGAAAGGTACGTCGAGGCATTTGAGAGACTAAAAGTACTCATCACCTCAGACCCTATCCTTGCGTTCCCAGACTTTGACAAAATGTTCACGGTAACAACCGACGCTAGTAACATAGCATTGGGAGCGGTTTTGTCACAAGAACACAAACCGATCTGCTACGCTAGCAGAACCCTAAATGAACATGAAATAAACTATTCAGCCATCGAAAAGGAATTATTAGCGATCGTATGGGCAACCAAGTATTTCCGTTCATACCTGTTCGGTAGAACATTCGAGATACAAAGCGATCATAAACCCTTGATTTGGTTGAACAACCTCAAGGAGCCAAATATGAAATTACAAAGGTGGAAAATAAAACTGAATGAGTTTGATTTTAAAATGAAATATCTACCAGGCAAAGAAAATCATGTAGCTGATGCCTTATCAAGGGTAAAGATTAATGAAAATCTCCTGGGAGAAGCTTCCAATAGCGTTGGTGCAACTGTACATAGCGCACAGGAAGACAATCTAAATCACATTGCTATCACGGAAAGACCAATTAATTATTACAATCGGCAAATTGAGCTAATAAAAGGCAATGAAGATAAGGTAGAAACAATTCGTTATTTTCACAAGCTAATCATCAAGATCACGTATAAGGAAATGACTAACACCTTAGCGAAGGATATAATAAAGGAATATCTATGCACCAAAAAGAGCGCATTATATTTCCATAACGAAACAGATTTTCCTCCATTCCAAAAAGCCTATTTAGAAATCATTAATTCTAACAATATAACCAAAGCTATTAAATCAAGCACGAAACTCCTAGATATTCAGAATTACGCTGAATTTAAAGAAACCATATTAAAGAATCATAAAGGCTTACTCCATCCAGGGATAGAGAAAACCGTCAATTGGTTTAGGGGAAAATACTATTACCCGGATTATCAAAAACTAATCCAAAACATCATAAACGAATGTCCTACTTGTAATATTGCCAAAACAGAGCATAGAAATACGAAGTTGGCATTCGAAACTACACCGGAAATACTGAACATCAGAGAGAAATACGTCATGGATTTCTATATGGTTGGTAACCAACAGTTCCTATCATGTATTGACGTATACTCGAAGTTTGCCACTCTTGTAGAAGTAAAAAGTCGTGACTGGTTAGAAGCAAAAAGAGCCATCATGAAAGTTTTTAACGAGATGGGCAAACCAATTGAAATCAAAGCCGATAAAGATTCAGCTTTTATGTGCACAGCATTGCAAGCATGGCTTAATGCGGAAAACGTCAAAATAGAGATCACTTCCAGCAAAAATGGAATATCTGACGTAGAAAGATTTCATAAAACAGTAAATGAAAAATTAAGAATAATATCTAGCGAGGATAACACAGAAGATAGATTCACGAAGTTTGAATTAATTCTTTATACTTATAATCATAAAACCAAACATAATACCACAAATAGGACACCAGCTGATATATTCATTTATGCAGGCTCACCTGATTATGACACACAACTAAATAAAGTGAATAAAATCACTCAATTAAATAAAAACCGCATAGAGTATGAAGTAGATACCCGCTATAAACTATCACCTCTAGTTAAGTCTAAGGTAACAAATCCTTTCAAAAGGACGGGTGAAATTAGACAGGTAGACGAAAAACATTATGAAGAAAAGAATAGGGGTAGGAAAATAACTCATTATAAATCAAAATTCAAGAAAAAGAAGAAATCTAATAGAAGCAAATATAATAATTCCAGAGAAACCGAGGAAGTTAATGGAATCGGCGAACTTCAACACAATTAAAATCCTCATCTTCCTCATAATTACCATCGTAATGGCACAGGGCCAAAACATAGAAATAAATTCTATAAAATCCCAAAACGGATATATGATATTCAAAACTGGATCGATCAACATACCTATCAATTACGAATACCATTATCTAACTGTTAATGTAACTAAAACCGAAGAACTATACCAAAATTTGTTAAGGCAAGCCACTAAATTCCAGGACATAATCCAAATAAAATATCTAGTAGACAAATTGCAAAGAGAAATGAACGGGCTAAAAATAACCAAAAGAAATAAAAGAGGCCTAATCAATATAGTAGGAACAGCCTACAAATATCTCTTTGGAACACTAGATCAGGAAGATAAAGTCGATTTGGAACAAAAAATAGAAAATTTAGCCAGCCATAGCATTCAAATGAATGAACTAAATTTGGTAATAGATGCAGTTAATAGCGGAATAAACGTTATAAACAAACTAAATGAAGAAAAAGACAGGAATCAACAAATAGAAATTTTGATATTCAATCTACAACATTTCACAGAATATATCGAAGATATAGAACTAGGTATGCAATTAACTAGGCTCGGTATATTTAATCCAAAATTATTAAAACAAGACTACCTGGAACAAATAAATTCTGAGAAAATACTAAATATAAAAACCTCCACATGGCTAAAATCCGATACCAACGAAATTCTAATAATTTCCAACATTCCCAAAGACATTACAAAAGTACCAATCTATAAAATCGTTCCGTATCCAGACGAATTAAATAACATGTTAACAGATATGACAAGTACTACATAAAAAATGAAGAAGTATTTGTTAAAGAAACTAGATTGAAACCAATGACAATTGTATAAAAGGAATTTTAATGCAAACTCCCACTAAATGTCCATATTCCAAAACTTTTCAAAACTTTCAAATAAACTTTATTGAACCCAATATACTAATCACGTGGAATCTTCCAAAAACAACGCTAAATCAGAATTGTGTAAACCAAGAAATCATAGCGGAAGGAAATACCATTATAAAAATCTACAACTGTTCAATCCAATTAAATGAATTTACAATATCAAACACAATGTTAGATTTTGCCCAGAATGTTTATGTCCGAGCCATTTCCGATGGACTTGAAAGTACGGCTTCTGTACCCTCCCCGAACATAAATGCAGCTCGGATGCAACCGGTAGCAGAACTAGAACAGCAAACGATCGAGCAACTTTTTCGGCTGTCCACTAGTGAACAGGTACCAGTGCCGGGGATTAATCAATCGGGAAATAGTTCGTCACCCTCGAATTTGGGGCAAACCCGTAATGTTGGCTCAGGAGTTTCCACAGGTTCCTCCGCTTCATCCCTTCGGGCAGATCGTGTTAGCCAGATAATGTCTAATTGGAAACTGCGGTTTACGGGAAAGGCTGGTATGTCGATTGAGGACTTGTAAAGTAGTGATCCTAGGCTGGGGTCAGTCTCAGTCTGCCCAGGGTCACTTACAGTTTATTTGTAAGTTGCTGAGACGTTGAGACTGGGGGGGGAGGCGGGTCGTTGGCGCAGGGATCGCCGAGCCGCCGTCAACGACGGGGCCTTCGGGAGAAATTAGGGGGGGGGAAAGCGGGCGTTGGGCCGGGCGGCGCGAAACTCACCCGAGACGCTGCACTCCCCGACTTCAGCAGGGTAAAACCCCTGTTGCCAAGGTCGAGGTGGGCCGCGGGTCCGGGGAGGTGAAGGAAAAGGATAAGGGGGGGGGGGGGCGCCTCTGCCGAAACGCGTACCACTTCTCACTCCAGCAGGGTAAAACCCTGTCGCCAGAGTCAGAGCGGGAGCGTAGTGACCGAAAACAGTCAGGAAAACGGAAGGGGAGGGGGTGGAGAGATGACCGCGGTCGGTGGTCCGACCAGAGAAAACAAATGGAAGCCAAAGAGTTCTTAATTATATGATCGAAGTTTTATTGGATTGATTCCCCTTGCACTCCCTTCTACTCCTACTACTACCTTGGCCATCGGCCAGCTCACCCGCGGATCCGGCGCCTGTGTTCCTGCAGCTCGTCCATGCTTTTTCTTTCCTCTCTGGCGCGCGGCCGTTCAACACTTGTTCTTTATCTCTTCACTGTCCGCGACGTTCCGTCTTCGCTCGCTTCCAAAAATCGACTCCTTCTCTCGCCACGGTCGCTCGACGTTCTCCCCACGCCTAGCGCTCGTTTTCGGGCCAACGGGACTTTCTCGAAAGAGATCCGCTCTGCTGCCGGCTGAGCATGGCTCTCTCTCCTCGCTGTTTTCTTTGCGGTTGTTCCGTGTGAGCTGGCCGTTTGGCGGGATTTCGGCTATGCAAAACTTAACTAGCTTATTTACTACCATAGCATATGATTTTGACTAATGCAAATCTCGCTCCATTGCGACTTACTATATTTTCAGGTTGTCTTATTAATCACTTAACTCTTGTTACTATGTGAGGCTCCCAGTATGGGTCCTCACACCCTCTCCTTACTTCGGGGGGCCCGTGAGCGAATAGTCACTTTGCTCGTCTTGCTGATGTGGACCTGGAAGAAGGTGTTGTCCGCCTCTGCCAAGAATCGGACATCTTTACGCCGCGGGTTGACGAGTTGTGCCAGGAGCCGGGCTTTCAGGGTGTCTGGCAGCCGGCCGTCGGGCGTACGTACTCTCCAATCCGCCTCCCCAGTCACCCAACGAACGGCTGGGTTGGGGGTCGACGTTTCTGGTATCTCCGGACGGCCGCCTTCGGGATGTAGGATGGCGTCCAGATCGCAGACGGCCGGTAGCTCTGCGTCTTCGGTGGTGATGTCTTCGGGACGCAGGATGGCGTCAAAGTTGCTGACGGCCGGTAGTCCTGCATCTTCGGGGGCGATGTCCAACCCGTCTATCCGTTCGAGAAGGTTGAGCATATCAAGGGCCCCGAAGAGTGCCGGAAGCGGTGGCTCTTCCCAGCGGAGCATCTCTTTTTCGAACTCCGTCGGCTCGAATTGCTGGCTGTATCCGCGTGCGGTGGCACCTGGCAGCCCGTCAGGGATAGTGATGGCCGGTGAAGTCGGCTGCTTCTCCTACGGTGGCGTGACCAGGGCCCTGCGCGTGCTCTTCGGCGACCTGGTCGGGGTTGACCTGGCTGGGGCCCTGAGCGTGGGTGAACGTGGCTCTGGCGACGTTGCCAGGGCTTGGGTCCCTGGCGTTGGTGGCCACGTCTCCTGTAATATTGACGTGATCGGGGTCTGAATCGTGCCCCTCGATGATCTGGTCGATGCGTGGCCTGCTTACGACGTCGCCGCATAAATTTTCCCAGCTGAGGACCTCTGGGTGGACTTGGCATTCTCGCGGAGTGGGGCGAAGAATCAGTTCCTCGATGATCTCCCAGTCGACTGGGGGCTCCGGCCTGGCTTTTGTCGTAGTTCTCCGTCGGCGGGGGTCTCTCGCATTCGATGAGCTGTGAATAGGAATGGACTTGTTGACTACAGGCAAGAAATACGTTGATACTCTATGAGTGCGGCGGAGCGGTTATAGACTTAATGAGAATCTCCAAAATGTCGGCCTTGGTTGGTCCCTTCGGTACAATCACGGTTGCGGTTTGCCCTTGAAGGAACAGCCACGCCCGCTTCGTTCGATGCGTCGTTCTTCGAAGGATATCCGGGTCCCGGAAGCGGATGTGTCCAGGAGAAGCGGCCACGCACGCCTCGTTCGGTGCGTCGTTCCTCGTAAGATATCCGGGTTCCTGAAGCGGATGGGTCCAGGAGAAGCAGCCACGCACGCCTCGTTCGGTGCGTCGTTCCTCGCAAGATATCCGGGTTCCTGAAGCGGATGTGTCCAGGAGAAGCAGCCAAGCACGCCTCGTTCGGTGCGTCGTTCCTCGCAAGATATCCGGGTTCCTGATTGGTTTCGTCTCTGTGTATCCGGGGTGTCAGCATCGTCGTGGCGGTTTGAGTAGATCTGCGTTGTAATCAAGATTGTTGTATATTGGTTCGGTCAGAGTCGTCTTCACTGTCCGTCCTGATCTGGTCGGTCTTTTCGTCATCTTCGTCGATGGTCGGGTAGAACGCCTTCAGGTCGTTCAAACTGGCTGATCGCTGCTTACGTCCGTTTAGAACCTGTAATCGGACGAGATTCGGAGAGAGAAACTTGGTCACCCGGTATGGTCCCTCGAATTTCGAGGCCAACTTGGAGGCGAAGCCTTCGGCTGCTTTGGACAGAGTGTGGCGACGTAACATCACTTGGGATCCAATAGCCGGTTTCCATTCCCTACGGCGGAGGTTGTAATGTCGTTTTTGCTCCTCTGATGCTTTGTCGCCGTTTGTTTTTACGACTTCGAACACCTCTCTCATCTGTCGTGCTCTGGTCTCCGGGTCGGCGATGCTAGTTCCCGTTCCTGGCGTAACCTCGTCATACAAGGCGCCTGGCAGTCTTGGCTCGCGACCTTGGATCAAAAACGCGGGGCTGAATCGCGTCGAATCGGACACGCTTGAGTTGATCGCGAGCGTGATTTCTGGCAAGAGCTCGTCCCAAGTGTTCTGTTTTCCGTCGATGTATTGCGCCACCATCGTTTTAATTGTTCTGTTCGCGCGTTCTGTTGGATTTTGTTGGGGAGTGTACGGGGCAGTATGCTGAAGTTCCATCCCTAGTCTTTTGCAGAATCCTTTGAACGATCGGCTGGTAAACTGTGCCCCATTGTCGCAAACGAAGGTACGAGGGGTACCAAAGCGGCTTAGGATTCTTTCTCGGAATGATCTTTCCAGGTGTGGCGTAGTTGCCTTGCGTAGAGGCACCAGTTCGACCCACTTACTAAATGCGTCGAAGAAAACCAGGAGGACGGTGTTTCCATGTTTGGAGCGGGGCAACGGCCCAACAAAGTCGGCGCATAACACGCTGAAGGGTTCGTCAACTTGTCTGGTGAACATTTTCCCCGCCGGTTTGAACTGGCTCACCTTGTATTTTTGGCACACTACGCATTGGCGAACGTATCTGGCGACTTCTCGGAACAGGCCTGACCAGTAGTACTTTTGGGCGACTCGTGTGCTTGTTTTTCGGATTCCTAGATGTCCGGCCGTCGGGTGGTCATGGCATTCTTTTAGTACGCGTCGCCTATGTTCTGCAGCGACGCAGAGTTTCCATGGGGTGGAGTCTTCCTCTTCGGGCACGGTGTGCAGGCGCCGATACAGTTGTCCACTCTCGCTTCGGTAGTCTTCATATTTTCCCGGCTGCTGCCTGATTCTCGCCAACATCTTCCTGATCCACTTGCACTGTGACTCTTCCTCCAGAGCTTGATGTAGTAACTCCAATGGTTGGCGGGAAAGTGCATATGCTACCACGTTCTGCTTCCCTCGGCGATAGTGAATATCGAATTGATACTGCTGCAGCTCTAAAGCCCAACGTGCTATCCGTCCAGTGGGGTTGTCGATCGAGTTGATCCATTTGAGGGCGAGATGGTCCGTGATCACGTCAAATCGGTATCCTTCCAAGTAACAGCGCAGCTTGCGGATTGCCCACACTATTGCCAAGCATTCCTTCTCAGTAACGGAGTAGTTCTCCTCGGCTTTGGACAAGCGTCGACTCGCGTAGGCTATTACTCGTTCCTCGTCCCTTATCTTTTGTGTAAGGACGGCTCCTAATCCTTGTTCGCTAGCGTCGGTTTGCAATGAGAAATTTTCAGAAAAATCAGGGCAGGCGAGGCCCGGCGCTTCAGTTAGCCTGATCTTCAACTCCTCGAAGGCTTTTTCCTGTTCTTCCGACCATTTCCATTGCCGATCTTTCCTTAACAACGCAGTCATGGGTTCTACTATTTCGGAAAAGTTGGGTACAAACCGCCGGTACCAGGAGGCCATACCGATGCATCGGCGAAGTTCCTTGACACCTGCCGGGGGTTTCAGGTTGCGCACTGCGGCGATATTGTCAGGATCCGTGTGTATGCCGTTCCCGCTGATGACGTGTCCTAAATATTTCAGTCTGCGTTTGAAGAAGCTGCATTTGTCCTTGTTGAGTCGAAGATTAGCCTTGCGCAGCCGCTGTAGAACTGTCCCAAGATGCCGCATGTGGGCCGCCACGGTGTGCCCGATGACGATAATGTCATCAAGATAGGCGAATGCGTGTGGTTCCATGTCAGGGCCAATCACGTTATCCAGTGCTCGCTGGAAGGTATCGCCGGCGGAGTGAAGCCCAAAGGTCATCACTTTCCAGTGAAACAATCCGCAGCCCGGCACGGTGAACACGGTGCACTCGCGGCTGGCTGGGGCAAGCGGAATTTTCCAGTAGCCGCTCTTCAGATCCAGGGTCGATATGTAGCTGGCATCTCTCAGCTGTTCCAATATGTGTTAAATCCTGCGGAGGGGGTACGCGTCGGGGATTGATCGCGCGTTCAACTGTTGGAAGTCTACGCACATCCTGATGTCACCTGTTTTCTTGCCCACGAGGACAATTGGGGCGCTATGTGGACTCTTCGAAGGTTTAAATTTTCCCTTCCTTATGCAGTTTGTCGACCTTTTTATTAATGACGGCTTGCATAGCGGGGTTTTTTGGATAATAACGTTGTTTTATAGTGGCTTGTTGTCGCGCATCACGATGTTATGTTCTGCAATGGGGGACACTTCGCTGAGGCCGTCGAATTGCAACCATTCGGTGATCCAGGGTTCCAGGGGTTCGTCGTCTTCGGGCTCGAATCCAGGGGTCAAAACGTCGGGCAATTGGGATATACTCACGGTGGCCACTGTTGCTCCTTGTGTCCGTTGCCGTTCCCTGGTGCGCCTATGGCGGGGCCCGTTGTCGCCGATGCCGGGTTCGAATCGCACTCGTTTCTTGGATCGCTGCTGTACCTCGCGTACCCGGAAGGGGTTTTTCAGCATGGCTCTGTGGTCGAGGCCGGGGAGCGCCGGGGAGCAACCCTCGCAAGGGTTGGTATCCTGCCGGGGTCGAGACCTCGTCCGAATTCCTAGAATTCCTTGACGGAACGGCCACGCACGTCTCGTTCGGTACGTCGTCCCTCGCAAGTTTTCCCCACCTCACCATCATGGATCCCAGGGGATCGGCCACGCGCTCCTCGTTCGGCACGTCGTTCCTCGTCGGTTCTTGATGCTGGGCGACCCGGTCTCGGCTGAGATTCGTAGGTTGATCCAGGCGGGATGTGGATCCTATGTCTTGAGTCCTGGTATCATGGCTGTGTTTACATTTCAGGCGCAAGGGGACTCCTCCACACTGCAGGGTCGCGTCTATTCCGCATAGGAAATCCATCCCGAGGAGGACGTCATCCAGCACGTCTTTCATTACTAGCACCGGCATCTTTACTTGTTGATCTCCTAGTCGTATGTCTGCCATCAGCGCCTGAGTCAATTCCCGGAGGGACCCATCCGCCAATCTGATCGTCGTTCGTACCATCGCTATACTCTGTCCGTTGTCCAGCTCCAGGGCTTTGCGTTCGCTAACGAAACTCCGTGTGGCGCCTGTGTCCAGAGTAGCGAGTAGGTCTTCTCCTTCCATGGTTACTTGCGCGCGAATTCGTCCTCTCTACAGCCGCAGGGTTCCCTTTACTGCCTCGGGGTGGGAGTGCAAGCATGCTGCACGTCGATTATGGTGTCGGCGTCTTGGAGGATGGTTCCATTCCTGACATCCGGCTGCTGCGAGTCCGTCGACCAATCCCTCACCTGGGTTCTATCGTGCCGGAGATCCTGTGTCCTCGCAGCCGCGTGATTCCTTGGTCCTCGTTGACCAGCCGTTGGCCCTAAAGTTTCCCGGGGATGGGTGTCTCGTGCTTGGTTCGCGTAGCCCGTGAGCTCCGACGGTCCCTTGTTACGCGTCACCTCGAAGTTCACAACCTGTTGCGTTAATTCGATGAGAGAATCAAAATCTTTTCGCCTCGTAAACAACTGGTATTCCGGGAGCATGTTATCGTATATCCTTTCCAATTCCTGAGCCTCGGTGTATCCCGCGCGCTGCATCATTAGTCGAATGTCCACGAGGTACGTTTTAAACGCTTCTTTGGTCGTTGAAATGGGTTCGGATCTCGTCCTCCAGCCGTTGAAAGTACCGGGGAGGCAAAAAAAACTCTGAAAACTCTTTGCGAAAGGTCTCCCATGGTTCTCCACTAAGGCGGCTCGTTCGAAACCAACTCTCGGCCCGACCGGTCAACAACACGAGGATTCCTTGTGATAAGTGTCGTAGATCTATCTTATAAGTGGCTGCCCTCTCTTGCACGTGCTCAAGGAAACTTAACGGATCGCCGGACCCATCAAACACGATTCCCCAGCGGACCATTTTCTCGGTGATCGCAGCGTTAAAATGCTCCTCGTTCCAGGTGGACCCCTTCGTTGATGGGTCCTTGCTACCGTGCAGGTTTCTCTGCGCGGCACCGACGTCGATGCCATGGAGTAGGCTCTCTGCCGGCACAGCGGATCCCGACGCCACGATACTACGGCTACTGGCGGGTACGACATCATACGCAGCCGGGGGATGGGGTTGTAGGCTAAGAGGCGCGAGTGTAGAAGGGCGGGGAGAAAGTGGTTTAACCTCTGGAGTCACGGCGACTCCGTACTGGGCCTCCAATTCCTCCAACCGAATGCGCGCCGTACTTGGTAAATCTGCCGAGTTTGCGAAGGTCGCGAGTCGACGTCTCAACTCTTCGACAGTTCCAGCGCTGTCTAACCCAAGCTCCGCGGCAATCATCTCCAACTCGTTCTTGCGCCTGACCGAAATCCACTTGACTCCCATGTTGAGTTGGTCCGGGTCACTGTTGCTGCACGTGGTCTACGATCAAATGTCTGGGGCGTCGCCCGAGGAATCGAAAAACGTAGCTAAGGACGCGGCGAAAGACGGGGCTCTGAATCCTTAAACGGCGAGGACGCGTGCGAGGCTATTCGGTGGTGAATTACCGGTGGGCCGTCTTGGTCGGGGACCTGGACACGGGGGCTGGCAATTAACACGCGCTTGTTCAGGGGTACTTTAGTCGTTGGTTTCTGCAGGATTGTTCCGGTTAGAATCCGTTGGTTCGTGTTCAGTTTCGGGGGGAGCGCGAGGTGGACAGAAGACGCGGGATCGCTGTCTTTCGCACGTTGTATGCTGCGGGATAGGGACCACTGTATTTTGCGCGTTGTGTACTGATCGAAGGCAGGGGATCACTCTGTTTCACACATTGTATGTTGACCGAATGCTGAGGATGACTGTCCTTTGCGTTGTATACAACCCGGCTTATATTGGGTCTGGCTGAACGGCCGAGCCTCTGCCGACGTCGACGTCTCGGAATCGGCCGAGAACACCACGCGAGAGAGCCGCGGGCGAATGGTTAGGTAAATAGTCGAAGATCGGGGGGTGCGGGTAGTATGAGGAAGGGATAATTTCATGTATTATACTCGTGGGTCGTTCGGCACATGCCCGCCGCCGACGCCCAGAACTGTTCTCCGGTCTTCACCCCCTCTCTCCCCACTGAAATGTAACAGAGGTCTGGCTGCCCTTGGCTCTTTCCCCACGGTACCGGGCGCCATGAGCCCGCATGGTTTTGCCTGAGTATAACGGGGACCACGGAATTTTCGTTCTGCTTTGCGTGCTGCTTCGTCGCTGGTGCTTCGCTTGGATTTTTTTTTTCTCTCTTTCTGCTGGACATGGGTAGGGCATCACTATGCTTTGCTTGGCTGCGGGCTGTACTTTCATTCCGTCGTTTTCCTCTCTCATTTCCTCTTTCCCGTTCTCTCCTCTTCATTTGCCGACGGCTAACGGCCTGTTCGCTGCTGGCCTGTACCTTCGTATCGTATTTTCTTATTGATACCCTATAAATTTCTCCTCGGTTTGATGCGGCGCTACCTACGCGATCTACTTGTGGGTCTTTAGGCCACGAAGGGTGAAATCCCCCCCAGAAAACTATCGTTTGAATTGTCTCAACAGTCCCTGCTCGGGCGCCATCTGTAAAGTAGTGATCCTAGGCTGGGGTCAGTCTCAGTCTGCCCAGGGTCACTTACAGTTTATTTGTAAGTTGCTGAGACGTTGAGACTGGGGGGGGAGGCGGGTCGTTGGCGCAGGGATCGCCGAGCCGCCGTCAACGACGGGGCCTTCGGGAGGGGGGGGGGGGAAAGCGGGCGTTGGGCCGGGCGGCGCGAAACTCACCCGAGACGCTGCACTCCCCGCATTCAGCAGGGTAAAAACCCCTGTTGCCAAGGTCGAGGTGGGCCGCGGGTCCGGGGAGGTGAAGGAAAAGGATAAGGGGGGGGGGGCGCCTCTGCCGAAACGCGTACCACTTCTCACTCCAGCAGGGTAAAACCCTGTCGCCAGAGTCAGAGCGGGAGCGTAGTGACCGAAAACAGTCAGGAAAACGGAAGGGGAGGGGGTGGAGAGATGACCGCGGTCGGTGGTCCGACCAGAGAAAACAAATGGAAGCCAAAGAGTTCTTAATTATAGTTTTATTGGATTGATTCCCCTTGCACTCC